>NC_045427.1:661581166-661873020 GCF_902635505.1 Sarcophilus harrisii | reverse complement strand
AATTAGTATCTAAGATTATATCTGAACTCAGGTCTCTATGACTCCTGATCTAATGCTCTATCCATTGCACTAATTGCCTCAGACAGGAGTAGAACCTAGCTTGATACTAACACACTGTGTCCTTCGCATGATATGTAAATGATGGACTTCCTCGTAAATAGAAATATTCTGAGGTTAAGATACCACTTTAGTTCAAAAGAAAGCCTAATTCGGGGGAAAATGTGTATTGCTGTTATATGTCTATGTGTGTGTATGTTTGTGTGAGTGTATGGGTGTGGATATGGGTGTTTTCCTCACAGATAAGCTAGCTATTACTGAAAAAGATATCAAGTAGCAGCAATGTGCTAAGCATATTATAGATCAGAAAGTCAGACAGAAGACAGACCTTAAATTAAACTTTTAGAAGCAAAAGCTTCGGTACTTTGAAATGCCTACTGAAAATGCTCTTCACCAAATGTCTATATTTATAAGATGAGCAGAATAACCACATATTTATCTCTCTTCTAATTGTAATATACAGCTCTAGGGAGACATTCCCATTTCTGGCTGGAGAGAAAAGTGAACTTACTTTTTAAAATCAAGTTGGGTTGGTTACGATAAGAATAGGAAAGAGAAATACTCTGAATTTGGTGTAAATAATTATTCAACAAAAGTTTATTAAGCATCAATTCTGGACATTGGAGTTTGCAATAGAATGAAAAACAAAATGGTCCCTCAAAGAGCTCACCATGATGGGAGAACAAATACACAGACAAAAAATACAAGGTGATTTGAAAAGAAAATGTAAACTAACAACTGGGAAGATCAAGGAAGGCTTTGTGAAAGAAGTCATTCCTAAACTGAATCTTGAAGTAAGATAAGCATTGAAAGAACCAGAGATTAAGGAGTCATGGGGCACAGTCTGGGAGGTCCAATGATGATTCTGGAAACTCGATATCATATTAAGTTATTTATATCCCTTATTTTGTATCATCTGAGGAAGAGTCCATCAACAAATATTTATTGGTTGTTGAGTTGCTTCAGTCATATCTGACTTCTTGCAACCCCATTTGAGGTTTTTGGGGAGGGGCAAAGATACTGAAATGATTTACCATTTCCTTCTTCAGCTAATTATACAGATTAGGAAACTGAGGCATACAAGGTGAAGTGATTTGCCCACAGGTACCCAGTTAGTCTGAGGCTAAATTTGAACTTAGGAAAATGAGTCTTCCTGACTTCAAGTCTGGCTATTTTTGTGACTAGCTGCCCTAAATAATGATTAAGAACCTATTATACAGCAGGCACTGTGCTAAGTGTTGGAGTTACAGAGCAAGGCAAAACTCAATCCCTGCTCTTAAGAAGCTCATAATTTAATTGAAAAGATTTAGCTTGGTTGGAACAAAGTACAAATTTTTTGGTACATATTTCAAACATCCCAAGGTACCAAACAACTATAATCATCATCATTCCATGTTTTTTTTAATTATTAATTAAGGGTTTAATGGAGTAGGACACTGTGTTAGATGCTTAACAAGAAGAACTTTATGGAGACTTAGATGCTTGATTCCAAATCATTTCTTAGAAGAACTTCCACCTGGTCCCAGAATAACTATTTCAAATAACTTGTCCCTAATAATTATTTTGAAAAGGTCAATAACCATCCTTAACCTCCATGTTCTTATGTGTATAAGTTCTTTAAGGGTAGGGACTATCTTTGCTTTGGGATTTGTATCATTAGCATGTACCACAGTTGTTGGAGAAGGGAAAGGAAAAGAAATAAGCATTTATTAGTTGTTGTAGTTGTTCAGTTATGTCTAACTCTTGGTGATCCCATTTGGAGTTTTCTTGGCAAAGATAATGGAGTGGTTTGCCATTTCCTTTTCTAGCTCATTTGTACAGATGAGGAAACTGAGGTTAAGCGACTTGCTCTGGATCATACAACTAGTAAATATCTGAGATTGGACTTGAACTCAAGTCTTCCTGATGCCAAGTCAAGTTCTCTAACCACTGAACCAACCAGCTGCCTTTTGGGTCCATGATACAAAATAAGTTAAGAACTAGATAATGTCCCCTTCAGTCTACCATACCAGGCACTAGGAGAAAATAAGGGATACAGGAAGGAGAAGAGGCACAGAATGAGAAAAATAGAAACACTAAGAGAAAGACTCAAGAGAATAAAAAAAGACCAGGAGGAATCAGGAGAAATTGAAGAGAAAAAGGAAGGGAGGAAGGGACACAAAGGAAAAACATAACAGAAAAACAACACGATCTTGGCCAACTCTCCTCAAAGAAAAATTCATCAGGAACTAATAGTAACCCTTCCACAGCACCCAGGACTTAGCCAGTATCTCAGTAATCTCTGGGATAAACTCTTGAAAATATCCAACATGATATTTAAAAAGAGAAATAGTGACAAGGAATCCCCCCTCTGTCCTGTCTCAGGATCTTCCCTATCAACATAGCCCACCATGTCTGCCTGCTCAAGGAGAAGGACAATGATGTAACTACCTGTCTGCCTTGAAAAGCTTGTGAAATAAGAAACCTGGTACAGGCAGAAAGCCACGGGCACTAGTCTGGAATAGAGGGCCCTGAAGCCAGGAGAAATCCAAGGTCTGCCTTGGCCCCAGTTGGCCACAGGGCCCTTGCGCCCATCTCCTTTTGTTATCATCTCACCTTAGAAGAAGGAGGTTTTGCTTAATTTTTCAGGTCATGTAGTTTTTAAACACTCAAAAGGGAGGCAGGGAGAGTGCTTAGACCCACATAAAGATATCAGTTATACAATGCTAAGACTGAAGGTGGGGTAAGAACCTTCATGAGCTATTCATGCCAAAGGAAAGGGGAATCCTCCCAGACACTGAGATCAGCCCCTGAAAGAACTGTCTCTCCACAGTAGTAGTGGGAAGGATGTAAATGAGAAGCAAGGAGGAACTCTTGGACTGAAAACACTGTGATCACAGAAAACCAGCTTTAATTCAGGATTGATTACAGACCAAGACAAATACTAATAGGCAGAGAATGAAGGGAAACCTTCCTAAAGGCAGAAGAATGGGCTTAAAGATTTAACCTTCGAAATTCTAATGAGTCCTTCATGAAACTAATAGAGCAATTACCAAAATCCAAAATTTCAACAGTATTATTCAGCTCCTGCTTTATTCCTTTTTATAAAGTAATAATAATTAAAACTGCCAATTATTTGGTGTTTTCAGACTTAATGAAGAACACCACATTGTTTGCCTCTTTTGATCCTAACAACAACTTTGGGAGGTAAGTGCTATTTATTATTCCCATTTTTACAGATGAGGAAATTGAGGGAGAGATTAAGTGATTTGCCCAGGATCACATAGCTATTAAGTGTTTGAAGAAAAATTTGAACTCAAATCTCACTGATTTTAGTTCTGTTTCTATTCACTACACCATCAAAACAGTAAGGTTCCTTCCAGTGAGAAAACCTTAACCAGCAAGATTAAACAAGATAAAGTTTAAGTGGTGGCTCCCATCCCAGAAGAGTATAAATAAAGACCACAATCAAATAGAGGGTTTGGTAAATCTGATTTTCATAATAACCTATGCTCTAGAATGGTCAGCTCTCTCAGTTCTGCCAAGACCCACTCTGAACTGAGAAAATTTATGTCTCTAGTGAGGTTGGAGGGGTTTCTAGTCAGAGAATAAAAGTTTCAAAGAGTAATTTCTGATGACTTCTCACTCTCATCTTTAGACCTAATAGAATATAAGTTTCTTGAAGCCAGGGGCAACTTATTTATTATTAGCATTGATGTTATTAATAGTAGTAAAAGTATTTCTGATTCCTAGCACATAAGTACTTAATATAAATGTTATTGATTCATTGAAGAGGTTTATAATATATGAATCACATATGAACCAGGGAAATTACCATGATTCTAATACTACCTCTTAAGTTTGCCTTTGTATTGAGGATACTGTAACAATAATAGCATTCATATAACATAATATCACTATCTTATAACACACACACATTCCTGTCCAATGGCCTCTGCAAGTATAACTTTTCTATTGTCCTATGGTACTACTTTCCACCTAGTCTGAAACTCCTATCACGAGAATCCTTAAATTTGTCCCATTAGAGGCTTACACCAATAAACAACTAAGAAATATTGATCGAAACGAATCAAATGGAATCAGGTTGAATGGATGATTCAGACCAGAAAGGAGAGAACCTTTTACATACTACCCTGAATCAAGATGAACATAATCTGGACAGATGCCCTGATGCTCTGAGGGGAAAGTGAGGCTGGCACTTTGCACAGCTAACTCTCATTTAAACTAATTCACTTGTAAGTCATGGTATCACCTTCCTGATGTCCCGGCCACTTTTGTATGAAGGATTAATGACAATAAACAATAATTGAGCTTTGTTTTCAAGAGCTTTTAAACTCATTACAACTTGTCCCTTCTGTTTTTCCATAGATTTATAATTTACTCTCTCCTCCACAAGCTCTATCTATAATCTGACAACTCTGACCTCCCAGTCGCTTCCTCATATGAGATATTCCTTGGCTGTCCATATAATTTTGAGTTATTCCCC
This sequence comes from Sarcophilus harrisii, assembly GCF_902635505.1. Taxonomy (NCBI): domain Eukaryota; kingdom Metazoa; phylum Chordata; class Mammalia; order Dasyuromorphia; family Dasyuridae; genus Sarcophilus; species Sarcophilus harrisii. Next base: position 661,868,477 of record NC_045427.1, on the reverse strand, counting down.
ACTTCACCTCCATCTCCTGGCTTCCCTTCTAAACTCGGATAAATTTTACTATTGTGAAAATGTTACTTTTCAAACGGTTTTGCCATTTCGAGATTCTTTACGGTATTGGCAGGCACGGTGCGTTGTTTTGGTTAAATAAGTTTTTGAGGTTGCAGAATGGCTGTGTTACGGGCCATATGGCAGTGAAATAGCTTAGTAATGTAAGTGATGGGATTTAAAAGGGTAGTAGAGAGTTTGGGCGGGGCGGTGGGAAATTGTTTTTGGTGTTTTTCGGATAATAGTAGTGAGGGTGTTGGGGATATGAAAGCGCTTGTAATATAAAGCATTGAGGATTTAAAAGTAAGCGGGGAGGGGTGTGCTTAGGTTGTTGTATTGAGAATAATTGTGTTAAGTGTTAGTATTTTGGCTAGGGGGAGTTTGGCTGGGGCTTGGGGAGCCAGGGTGAATTGTATGTGTAATTTTACGGGGTGAAGTGTAGTTAGTACTTAGTTAGTGGTGGGGTGGGGATTGAATGAGGGTAGGTATTTTGCTGTTGTGTTTTCTTTCTTTTTCTTTCTTTCTTCTTCTTTTTTCTTTTCTTTCTTTCTTTCTTGTTTTCTTTTCTTTTCTTTCTTTTGTTTTTCTTTCTCTATGGCTGTTTTATTTTTGTGTTTTAGGAGTGTGGCTAGTTTTCGTTGTTATGTGTTTTGCTGGTATTTTTTAGGGAGTTAATTTTGGAGAAGGCTGGATAGATTTGATTTTTGTGAGATTTGGAGGAATGGATGTGGAAATAAGTGTATTTTTATTTTCATAATTGGATTTTTTTTATAATATATATTTTTTTTTCTATGCAGATTAGAGATATGTATTTTATAGACTTTTATAGTTTATAAAGATTTGTATTTAAAATAATGGGATGTTTCTTGTGTTTACCAAATACTAATGAGGGAAAGGGAGAGTATGTGTTTATGTATACATTTGCCAGAGAGATGTTTACTTTTGCTTTTCTTGACAGATTAATGTTGTTGGTGGGAATAGTAGTGATGGGGGAGTTTCAGGTTGTGTAATTATGTTTTCTCTCAGGTGGTTTGTGTGTTGTTGTTTGTGCTTATTATTAGAAAAGGACGGGCCTAAGAAAGGGTGTTTATAAGGATTTGTGATTTACTAATAATTTATTTTGCTTTTGGTATGTTACAGGCTTGCCAGATATAAAGCTAGAAGAGAGTTTTTGAAGAGTTGTCAAGTTCTTTTACTTAAGAATGAGGGAGAAGGGTAAGCATTGATGGAAGAGTCAATAGACAAAAGTGGTTGTAGAGGGCTTAATTTTACTTTTTCTGATTTGTGGGCAGGGGTTTTTTGGCCACTAATAGGGTGATGTTTTGGTTTCACAGGTGTGTTTCAAGCTTAATAGTAAAGCTAGAAGGTGTAGGTGGATATTACTGAATGTTAAAATATTAGCAGGTGGTGTGTAGAGAATTTTGCCTTAAGATTAAGAATGGGTAAGTTTAAATTTTGTGTGGCTGGCTTTCAGTAGTTTTTACTAAATTTTTGGAGTTATTTTTACCTTTTGGAGAAGTGTTTTTGTTGGGTATAGTTTTCAATTTGTTTTTTCTTCTATATGATTTGCTTGTTTTGTGCTTTGCTATTTTTTTTTTTTACTTGGATGGTGTTTTCTTGCATTGTTTTCATTTTAAATATAGTTAAAATTTTGTTTAGAAATACTTTATTTGGATGCATATTTTTGTAATATAAGGTTTATTGTTTTTATATTAGGAAATATAGAGAGTTAGGTTAGGGGTTAGGGTGTGTGGTTTGGTTTTTTTTTATATTTGGTGTATTTTTTGTGTGAGATGTTTGGGCTTTTAAAGGTTTTATGAGATTTTGCTGTTCTTTGCTTGTGTTTTTGGTGTATTATTAGGGAGCGATTTTTTGCATTTTGCTTGTGTTTTTGGTGTTGAAATGATGATATGTTTTCAGTTTGCTTATAGATGAAAAATTGAGAAATAGTAAGTAAATTGTTCAGGGTGATATTGTAAATGTTTGAAGTAGATTTGGAATTTTTGTGGTTTCTTGGATAATTGTGTGTTTTTGGCCATTAGTGTTTTTGATTTTGTTGTTAAAGTATTTTTCTTGGAAATTGGGTTATTTAGTTAGTTTGTGTTTGCATATTTCAAGAAATGTAAATGGTTTATATATGGTTTTTCTTGAATAAATTTTTGGAGTATAGTAGTACTAATAAATATTGTTGAATTGGTTGGAATGAGTTTTCATGAGTAATGGCATTGGGCTATTGTTATTTGGGTATAATGGTTGTTCTGTTTCATGAGATGATGGAAATACTAGTTAGAGTTAGAAAATGGTTGTGTAAATATACTATTTTCATTTCATAGAATTATATATATTTAGAGTAAAGATGGAATTTGTCTTTTGTTTATAGATGAGGAAATTGAGGTACTGCTAGGGGTTACTAAGTTAGGATTATAGAGTGAGGTACTCTAGGAGAATTGACTTGGTTTTTGCTCTCAAGTTTGACATTTAGTCATTTAGTGCTTTGGGATTAAATTAATGAATATTATGATATGTATGAGAAATAATGCAAGTGTTTATATAAATATAAGTAAAAATAAAAATAAAAATTACTTTCAAAGAGTTATACTTGTGTGAAGTAAGATGATGTTAAAAGGAAGATGAAAAGTTAAGAGGTATTGTAAGGTACAAATTAGAATTGAAGAGTTTCATATTTTGGTGACAGCTTGTGTTGGGGGAGTATTTTCTAAGTTGTTTTGGATTTCAAGAGATTGAATTACTGTGACATTGCAGTGTGTTTTAAATTTGCTATAAATGATTGGCCCTTAGAAGTTATTTTTCTCTTAGGGAAGTTAAACTTTGTTTTAAGGTTATTTTTCAGGCTTATGATCTATTCATTTCTGTGAGTTCATTTCACTTTGGAGGTACTTTTTCTTTGTTTTTGTGGGTGAGAAGAGAGGGAGGGAAATTTTGAGAGTTGGAATTTTTCTTGGACTTGTTTACTATTTTCCTGGGCCTCTCAGAGAATTTCTTATTTGATTCCTTGTAGGAAATAACGGAAGGTACTTGAATTATTGAGTAGGGGTGACATGATAAGAATTGTATTGTAGGAAATCATTTACTGGGTTGATTGTATTTAATAGAGGGAAAGAGTTTTGAGGGAGGTAGGGATGTGTATTGGTAAACTATTTTTTAATAGTATTTATTTTTTCTAAATTCATGTAGTATAGTTTTTCAATATTTTTTGTAAGACTTTCATTCTAGATTTTTCTTTCTTTCCTTTCTGTTACTCTCCCTTTCCCAAGATAGTAATGATATGATTATATATAAATACATGCAATTCTTTTTTTTTTTTTTAGATTTTTATAGATTTGTTATTTCTTTGTGCTTTTTTTCTCATTATAGCTTTTTGCCTACAAGATATATGCGGTACTTTTTCAGTATTGACAATTGTAAACCTTTGCTCCAATTTTCTCTTTTCCTCATACCCTCTCCCATATGGTGGTCGACTAATACATGTTAATATCTTTAAAGTATAAGTTAAATACAATATATGTATACATGTCCATACAGTTATTTTTGCTGTACAAAAGAACTTGGACTGAAATAGTGTACAAGTAACCTGTGAAGGAAATAAAATGGTAGACAAAATAGAGGGATTGGAATTTCTATGTAGTGTTCATACTTCATTTCAGACATACAATCCTTTTAAATATATTTTCAATATTTTGTCACACTGTATAAGAAAAATCAGACCAAAAGGAAAAAAGAAAATAAAACAGTAAAAATATTATGTTTAATTTATATTCTAATGTCCATAGTTCTCTTTGATGCAATTGGTATTTTCCATCGCCAAGTCTATTGGGATTGCCATAGATCATCAGATGGCTGAGAAGAATCAAATCATCGCATGAGCACCACATCTTGTTTTATTGTTAATGTTCTCCTGATTCTGTTCACTTCACTTACATCAGTTCATTTTATGTTTCCCAGACTTTCTGAAATCATCTTCTTCTCATCATTTCTTATAGACCAAAAATATTCCTTTACTTTCATATAACACAATTTATTTGGCCATTTTCTAAGTGATGGGCATCTACTCAATTTCCAGTTCCTTGCCAGTACAAAATGCTACATTTTCCCACATGTGGATTCTTTATCATGTCCTACTATCTCTTTGGAATCTAGACCCAGTAATGAGAATGTTGGAACTAAGGGTATGCACAATTTTATAGTCCTTTGAGCACAGTTCCAAATTACTCTTGAGAATGTTTGGATAAATTCACAATTCTACCAACACTGCATTAGTGTCCCAGTTTTCCCACATCCCTTCCAAAATTTGTCATTATCTGTTCCTGTCATCTTGGCCAATCTGAGGAGGTGTGAGGTGGTACCTCAGAGTTGTCTTAATTTGCTTTTCTCTGATCAATAATGATTTAGAGCATTTTTGTCATAATATTAGAAATGCTTTAATTTCTTTATCGGAAAAGTGTCTGTTTATATCCTTTGATCATTTATCAACTGAGGAATGACTTGCATTCTTATAAATTTAACTCGCTTCTCTACATATTTTAGAAATGAGGTCTTTATCATAAACACTGGCTGATTTTTTTTCCCTTCAGCTTTCTGCTTCCTTTTACTCTTAGCTGCACTGGCTTTGTTTGTGCAAAACATTTTAATTTAATATAATTAAAATTATCTATTTTGCATTTCATAATATTCCTATTTCTTCTTTGGCCATAAATTCCTCCCTTCTTTGCAGATCAGGCAAGTAGAATATCCTTTACTCTCTAATATACTTGTAGTAGACAAAATCTACTTGTCTTATGTCAAAGTTATGAACCCATTTCAACTTTATGTTGGTATAGAGTTTTAGATGTTGGCTGATGCCTAGTTTCTGCCACACTGTTTTATTAAATAGTGAGTTTTATTCCAAAAGCTGGAGTTTATCAAACATTAACTTACTATAGTCATTGACTATTGTGCTTGTGAACCTAAACTATAGCAGTGATCCACTATATTATTAAATGGTTTTGATGCCTGCCATTTTATAATAGTTTTAGAGTACATTTATAGTACATTTCTTTGCATTTTTCATTAATTCCCTTGACATTTGTGACTTTTCGTTCTTCCAGATGAATTTTGTTGTATATTTTTCATCTCTATAAAGTAATTTCTTGGCAGTTTGATTGGTATGGCACTGAATAAGTAGATTGATTTTGGATAGAATTATTGTTTTTATTATACATGTTGGCTACCCATGAACACTTGACACTCTTCAATTTCTTATATATAATTATATTTCTGTGAAAAGTATTTTTTAATTGTGTGGATATAATTCCTGGATTTGTCTTGGCAGGGAGACACCCAAATATTTTATATTGTCTCCAGGAATTTTGAATGGGATTTCTCTTTCTAGTTCTTTCTGCTGATGATTTATATCGGTTTATTTTATGTCCTTCCATTATGCTAAAGTTGTTAAGTGTTTCTTGTAGTTTTTCAGTTGATTCTCTAGAATTCTGTAGGTCAGCATATCATCTTCAAAGCATGGTAGTTTTGTTTCCTAGTTGTTTTCTCTAATTACTTCAATTTCTTTTCTTTTTACTAAAGCTATCATTTTTAGTACAATGTTGCATTATAGTGATGAAAATGGCACCATTGTTTCACCCTGATCTTACTGGGAATTAGGCTCTCTTAATAACCAGGCAGAGGTGATCTAGACAGGGACATGAACGGAGGTAGAATGGGGCAGTGTCTACAGAGGCTGCAACAGGTGAAACTGATGGACATTTGCATCATATTGGATAGATAGATAGATATTAGGAAATATGAATATTATGGAATAATATTGTTCAGGTAAGAAATGGCCAACAGGATGATTTCAGGAAGACCTGGAGAGACTTAATGAACTGATGCTGACTGAAATGAGCAGGGCCAGGAGATCATTTTATACTTCAACAACAATACTATAGGATGATCAATTCTGACGGACCTGGCCCTCTTCAGCAATGAGATGAAGCAAATCAGTTCTAATGGAGCAGTAATGAACTGAACCAACTACACCCAACAAAAGAACTCTGGGAGATCACTAAGAACCATTACATTGACTTCCCAATCCCTATATTTTCCCCGCCTCCATTTTTTATTTCCTTCACAGGCTAATTGTGCAATATTTCCGAGTCCGATTCTTTTTGTACACCAAAATAACGGTTCAGACATGTATACTTATTTTGGATTTAATTTATACTTTAATAAATTTAACATGTATTAGTCATCCTGCCATCTAGGGAGGGAGGGAGAAGGAAGGGAAAAATTGGAACAAAAGGTTGGCAGCTGTCAGTGCTGTAAAATTACCTATGCATATAACTTGCAAATAAAAAGCTATTAAAAATAAAAATAAAAGACAGAAAGAAAGAAAGAAATACTGAGAAGCTCAGGATGACTGACAACTCAAGCCAGATCTCAGCTTCTAGTGTATTTACCCCCTTCCCTTGGCATTCATGGCATGAAGGGTAGGGCAGCAAGAATAAAGTAGCCTTCCTTATCTTGAGTCTTTAGAGCCATTGAGTTTTCATGACCAGGTCTTCCTACTTCATACTGCCTCCTCCCTCTGTTGTCCAAAAAGTAGAGTGTTTAGAGCTTCCGTAGTCATCAAAAACATCATCCACTGCAATCATCCCGACTCCTCACTCTGTCCTGCCGCTGCACTGTGAACATTATGGAGGAGAAAGGGAAGACAATAACTTTGTGCAACTCTTATCTTGCTTAAATCCAATTTGGGCCTGAGTCAAAAGACTATTTTAACCATTCTTCCTATTTCAAAGTCCTGTAGTGACAGGTAAGTGATGAAGCAACAGGAGGGATACACTAGAAGCTATAGTCACAACTTACACACAAGTACCCAAGCTATGCAGCCATCTTCTCACTGGACACAGCAGTGAGATGTAGCAGTTCCCTAGATGTATGAGCTCTTAAAAAAAAATCCCCCTTTATGAGGAAGGGACCAGAAAAGGTACAATAAAATCTGCTTAATCAGCCCTGGCTGTCTACCATGGTTGGTGGACCCCATCCTGTGATAGAAATACAGACACACACACACAAACAGATACATATAAAAACTTGTACAAAGATTTCATTCACCATCAGTCCTTGGAATGTGTCACCATTATGGATAATGCAGCAAACCTGAAAGATGGACAGCTCTAGTGGCCAGAGAATTCAGTAGGTGTCTCATCCAAAAGGCAGCCCTGAGTGAAACAAGGCTGGCAAATAAAGGCCACCTTACTGAAGTCGGAGCTACATACAAGGTTTTCTGCAGGGAGTGCAGTGGAGGGAGCATTGTGAAGTTGGTATAGGTTAGCAATGAACCAGTTCAAATCAGCAACCCTGTATGTCTGCCAAAAAGACTTAATGTCAGGCTTATAACAATGCCCTTGGCACCTGTAGGAAAATGCCATGGTTACATGATCAGTGACTATCTTCCCACCATGAGGAACCTTGATGAGGTCAAAGGAAAATTTTCAGAAGACTAGAGATGCTCATCCTCAATTTGCCAAAAGAGGACAAGCTTATCTAATCCTGGCTAATTTTAAGGTTATACTAGGCTCAGACAAGGGAATGTCTTTGGGTGGAATAGGTTGAAAACAGCAACAGCACTGGTCAGTTATTAGTGAAGATTTGTGCATCTGAAGACCCTATCACCAACACTGTCGCAACAAAATTTCATGCATGCACATTTACAGCAAACATTGTCATTTAGTAGACTGTATAATTGTAAGGGAAGAAACAAGATAGAGAGTGACAAAGGCCATATGTGATGCAGAATGCTGGAATGATCATAGACTGAAGTGTAAAGAGTGATAATATAAGCAAATTAGGAGAGCACAGCATAGTTTGTCTATCAGATTTTTGGAGAAGGAAAAAATGTATGGCCAAAGAGGAGTAGGCAACATTAGAATTAGATAATTTTAATTACATTAAATTAAAAAGGGTTTCCACAAACAAAACCAATATAGCTCAAGATTAGAAAGGAAGCAGAAAGCTTCCAGCCAGTGTTTATGAATAAAGGCCTTGTTTCTAAAATATATAGAGAACTGGGTCAAATTTATAAGAATACAAGTATTCGTCAGTTGGAAAGTATTTACTTACAGCTCAGTTTCTCCTCCACCTACACCTAAGTAGGTGCCTTAGGGCATTACATCTCCTGACCCTGCTCTCTCAACTTCATCTTCTGGGAGAGGAGAGGAGGTAGGGGCATTGACACCACTAGCACGTCCATACAGCACTTTGCCCACCCCATGTCACACATATATTAGTATTGGGCTTTTAGGCAGAGCTGCTGTTGAAGGCCTGCTCTGTGCTCTGACCTGTTCCCATTCAATGTAAAACTATACAACAGTGTTGGTAGAACAGTGGCCCTTGACTAGTCAAAAATCTAAGAATGATTAGATGTAGTACAGGAACAACTTCAGCAAGGTCCTTACAACATTCTCCTAAGTCTTCGAATTCTCCTGTATTTGCTATAAAAAGAAATCTGGAAATGGAGGATGGTACTGATTTGAGAAAAGCAAATGAACAGATGGAAATAATAGGAACATTTTACTAGATTCCATGCCCTACTCAGTTGCTAGAGAATGGCCTCTTTGGGTAATACACAATTAGATTGTTTCCATTCTATCCTCTAGTTAAGAAGGATATGAAAAGGTTTGACTTTTAGTGTCATTAGTTTAGCTGAGCTTTATAAAAGATATGAATAGTGTTTTACCACAGGGAATGAAAAATAGTCCTACTATGTGTCAAATGTTTATGATTCGCTATTATTCTAGTAAGAAAAGCATTTCCAAAAGTAATATTATTACATTTCATGGATGATATCTTGAGGTGTGCACTGAGAAACAAATGTAAAGATGTCTACAAAAGACCATAGAAACACTAAGGAACTACCTAATTGTATATAGCCTCCAAAAATTTAGAAGTATATGATTGTTATTTATATACCTTTTCCAGGACTCATGGAAATTGTTAGATTCTACAAATGATAAGTTGCTTGTCTAATTTAGAATGGTACTTAACAAGTTCTCTAGCTCACTAATGTATTTAGCATCTTGAGTCACACTTTTGGAGATCTACAAGTTCAGTGAGGAGATCTCATAAGTCAGAACCCAAATCCCACTTCTTGAGGAGGAATCAATCCTTGAGTTCACACTTCTAAAAGAGCATATAAAAGGACAAGCACTAGAGCTCTTGAGGAGATTGAGAAAGAGAATCAGAGGAGGAGATAGAAAAGCAGGAGTCAGTAGATGAGATTGAGCCAGAAATCAGTTGGGAGATTCAGAGCCAGGATTCAGAGGGAGTTGAGACGAAGCTGGCATAGGTAAAGGACTAGCAATAAGAGCTCTCGGAACCTAAGAAAACTTACCAGGCTATTTTAAGGAGACAATAAAGGACTGAACTTTTAACACCTGCCTGCATTTTGAGGTGATTATTACATGGAACCTGAAACTAAGGCTGCCTGAAAGTCCCCCTCCTGCCCCCTCCCCTGAGAAATGTGCCCAGAGAACAGTTGTATTTTAGAAAAGAACACTATAGGAAATCTTTTATAATTACTACTTGCTTGTGTAATACCTCCCATGCTATTGGATTTATGTATCCTGTTTCTTCTTTTTTTTTTTTTTTCCAGGCAACAGTTTATTTGGCAATGCATATAGTTGCAAATAAGTCAAGTTCAAGACTTTTGTTCATAAAGACCTAGAAGCTTGGTCTCTCACAGTTAATATATAATTTGAGGAAGTAAACATAGAAAACAAGATTATAGAGACTGAGTATCTGGTTTCTCCATGGTGTTGAGGGGTTGGAGACACTGAGGTGAGGAGACGGGGATAGTTCTGTGACATTTGTTAAATCAGGTGACAGTAGATAAATATAAAAACCAGTATGTATACCTGTTTCAACTAAAACAAAAGAAAGGGGAGATGTAGAGGGCTCACAGATAGTGGGGAACTCTGGGAAGGTATAAGATCCTTTAGCACAGAGGGAACCTGTGACAGTGTCTGGTTTGGTTCCCATCTTTCTTTGTGTTCTCACCTTCCTGAGAAGTGAAGGAGGGCTTGACCACCTGTGTCTACCTGAAATAAGGATATTTAAGTGAGAGGCATATATATTACATATATTGTATTTAAATATACTTTAAATATTTAACTTGTAGGGATGCCTGCATCCAGGGAGGAGGTGGAGGGAAGGAGGAGAAAAGTTGAAACAGAGATTTGTAGGGTCAAGTTGAAAATTACCAAAGCATATGTTTTGTATATAAAAAGGTATAATTTTTAAGAGACATTTTCATACCAAAAGCAGGGTGCTTATAGTTAGCACTTGCACCATGTGCTGTGGTGATATAATGGTTCTCTAGTTGGTTGGCACATGCTGAGTGTGCTATAATGATGTAATCATACTTAGGTATTTAAGGGCTGAGAGGAGTTGAAATAAGAGAACTCCATGTTTGACCATCCTGGTGGGTCTCCTGCCTTCTACACTCCTCCACTAAACCCAAAGACTCGCCTGGTCCCAAGATCCTCCAGAGAGATAGTCCGGATGGTGTATTTTGTCACCCCACTGTGGGGGCTCTGAGATGCATAGTATATTTTGGTACAACAATTTGGGGGCTCTAGAAAGCACAGCAGAGGCTCTGACCTACGTTATTCAGACCTTTAGTAGCTGGTCCTTTTGTGGGGCCATAAAGGCTGGAGACAGCAGGACTCTGGGATAGATAGAGACGAGGAGCCAGTCAGAGCAACTTTACAACATGGAGTCACCTTGATTAATTTTCTGTGTACAGAGAGAACCTGGAGCCAGAGAGAATGAACCCTGGGAGCCTGAGACCTGGTAAGGTGAGTGCCCTCCATCCAGACCTGACTCATATCAGCAATCAAAATCACCATCCCTGAAGTCAGGAGGACCTGAGTTCAAATCTGACCTCAGACACTTAACACTTCTTATCTGTGTAACCCTAGGCAAGTCCCTTAACCCCAATTGCCTCAGCAAAAGAGAAAAAAAAAATGTATGGAAGGATTTTATTTATTTTTTCTTTTTTGAAGCTTTTTATTTTGAAAACATTCAAAGGTAAATTTTCACACTAACCAATAGAAAGCTTTGTGTTGCAATTTTCCATCCTTTTCTCCTCACCTTCTCCCCTAGATAGGAAGTAATCAATATATGTTAAATCATATATTTATTGCAATAAACCTAAATAAAATAAAATATTTTTGCAAATATTATTGCAAATATTAAATAAAATAAATTTATTGTAATAAACCATACATATTTATACCATTATCGTTCTGCACAAGAAAAGTCAGATCATAAAGGGAAAAAAAAGAGAAAAGAAAATGAAGTTCAAGCAAACACCAACAAAAAGAGAAAATGCTATGGCATAATCCGCACTCGGTCCCCATGCTCTTTTCCCTGGGTGTAGACTTCTCTCTCCATCACAAGATCACTGGAACTGGCCTGAATCACCTCATTATCGAAAAGAGCCACATCCATTGAGAATTCATCTTCTTATAATTTTGCTTGTTTCTATGTACAATGATGTCCTGGTTTCTGCTCCTTTTACTCAGCATCAGTTCATGAAAGACTCTTCAGGCCTTTCTGAAATTGTCCTGCTGATTGTTTCTTACAGATTGTTTCTTCCATCACCTTCATGTACCATTACTTGTCCAGCTGTTCTCCAATTGATGGACATCCCCTCAGTTCCCAGTTTCTTGAACTGCAACGGGCTGCCACAAACATTTTTGCACATGTGGGACTTTTGCATCCTTTAATATAAGATAGCTGCTTTTATGTGGGAAAGGATGTTCTTTTGACTGTGTAAGGTTGTGATTGGAACCCCGGAAAGCACATTTGTTGGGAACAACTCAGGGTCTGTCTCATCAGAGTGACCTGTGGTTTCTTTATTTCTCCTTAAACATTTCTTGAAATCTTGCATCTATGCTGCTGTTGTTGGTATTCTGATAGTCTGGTGATACCTGTAATACAACTTTTGCCTTGCTCTCTTTTCTGTCTGATTTGTTTCTGATGTCTTACATTCACTCCCCTTTTTTAAGTCTCCTGCATTGGCTTTAATATTTGCCATTTCCTTGTGGCTTCGATTTGGTCTGTACAAATGTTGAGAGAATTGGTTGTGTAGGCAAGGTATTTAATGACTCTTGATTCTTTCTGCCACTGCCCTTTTTTCTTCTCCATTGAGTTTTGCCTAGAGGATCTCATTCATTAGTGCGTCTACCTCTTGCTCTTCGTTTTCCCAGAATCCTGCTTGGATTTGTGCGCAAAGACCCCAGCTGAGGCAGTGCTTGGAGACAGGAGACACTCTTCGGCCTGGCTGCCCTGAGTGTCTCAGATGAGGATATTGCTTATTTTAGGGAGGGCCTGTTTTGTTTGTCTGTCCAGCAGACTTCCTGAGTTCACACCTAAAGACAGAGCTGGGCTCTGCAGCCCTCCTGGAGGGAAGGTATGGGCTGGTCCTGTTGCTGCTTTCCTGGTGATATGGATTGTTTTACTCCAGCATCTCAGGGGCAGGAAAGGGGCCTGTGCTGAAAGTGGTCTCATCCTGGGCCTCCTGCTAAGAGCTCTGTGAGTTTCTGGATGTGAGTGTGTAGCATTTGGCTCTGTTTTTCTTTTCCAGGTTGGGTTGGGTTTTTCTGTGGGCGACTAAGGGATTCTTTCCATTGGATTTTCATTTTCTCTGTACAGACCATTTCCTTTACGATGGTGCCCATTTTTTTAAACTAGTGTTCATTCCATGACATCTCCCATCATTATTAGCTTGTCTATGTTCAAGCTGTGATTGCCATCAATATACTTCCCTTCAGCAAGGGCAGATGTTTTTTCACTGTTAATTGTTGTTTACTTCATTTCCTCTGGGCTCTCCTTCACTTTTGTATATTTTTATTCCCTGTCTCTTCTTTGTTTTGTTTCTTTGGGAAGAATTACCATGGCAGAATTTAATTTCTGCATTTTGGCAATGATCAAAAGAAATCCCGAGGTCCAAGAAATATGGAAAGAGGTCTGGGTGGGAAGGAGCCACTCGATTCAGGGACTTGTGGAGAGCCCAGTCAGAAAAGTCCCAAAGGAGGAAAGCCAGTGAATGATGAGGAGTAGCTGGGCTTTCTCTTTAAGAGAAGGTTTGGAATGCATTAACACCCCCCCCCCCCCCACTCATGTTGGTAAAGGCGGGTTGTGGGAGGCTTGGGAAGGAAAGATTTGCAATATCTTCTCCTGGGTGTGAGTTAAGGAATCAATCAGAGATGAGTCTTCCATCAGGAAAAGGACTATCTGCCTTTACTGAGAATGGAGGAAGAAGGAACCAAGGGACCCAAGAGAAAAGGAAAGATTTAGTAATCCATGGGAATCTCAAAAATTGTAAAAGAGCAATAAATTCCTCAGTTGTTCAGAAGTGAAAAAAAAGAAAAAAGAAAATGAAAAGATGAAATGTGCATTACACAAAGGCAATAAGGAGGTCAGGGTTAGAAACCTAGAAACAAACATGTCCCAAGTTCACAAAGGCCATTCTCTTTGCCCAAAGGTAGGTTTATTTAGAAGAGGCTGTAGAGAAAATGAAGAGATAAAATAAGAACTTGCAGGGGGAGACTACCGAAAAAGCAATAGGGTTACCCAGGAGAAGAATTTGTAAGAATCCATTAAAGCAACATTGAATGGCAGCCTAGAAGCATAATAAAGTTTAACAAACTAACCAGAGTTACTTATACTTGGCTATACTATCTACTATATATAACCGTATAGGGTTAGCTATCATAAGGACAAAGTCACAGTAAATTGAAGGCACTATGAAAACAGTGGGAGAGAGTACTCCCTAGTGGGTTTTATCCTGAAAAGGACTCAGCAAAGCTTTTGACCATGGGGACATCTTTGATGGGTGAGATACAAGGTTGGAGGTTTCTTAGGGCAGGATGGGGAAGTACCAGGCAAGCATTTGGGAGCTCACAGGGAGGGATTAAAGAGAAACCCGATTGGATCCACCTGGCAAACCGGTTCACATACCCAAAACATGGTAATCAGAATCTCAAATGTTGTTCACAGATGCCCAGAAGTTTGAGGGATAGATTTCCATTCTCCCAGTCACTCTATGCTGACAGGCTAGTTGTGACTTGGTTATACCTGATAATGGCAGGTTGGGTTCTTGCTGACAAAGGGAATGAAAAAGCTCAAAGTTCACATCAGAACAAAAAACAAATGTTTCAAAGAAGAAATCTAAAATGATGTACTTGTAGCAGATGGGAAATAGAGAAGGCCCTTCCCAAGTATAGGGTATTCCCACTCCTGGCCACTTTCTCCTATATAGGGTCCATCTATTGGCTTCTTAAATTTTTATGATTCCTATTCTCCCCAGTTTGTACTTTGCCAGGCATTTTGTAAAGCATTTATTTCTCATTAAAAAAAATGGCAATATTTTCTCTATGAATTTTTCTAATTAATGAAGGAAGCCTCTTTTCTAGTTTCTTTTGTTTCCCTGTAATGAAATATAAAAACTGAGGAATATTTGCCTTAAACAAAGGAAAGCAATGGCCAATAAAGGCATGAGTTGTTTTGCCCATACCAACATCCTCCCCAGGAGGACCTCACAGAAGAAATAACACTTTTTCCCCAGAGCATGCTGTACTTGCTAACTTCTCAGACTCTTTACAGAATTGGCTTTAGAATACATTACTTAAATCACTTCTGCTGAGGAAATATTTCCCATCACTCTCTTGCTCTCCACAGATCCATCTACTTCACAAATAAAACACAAACTCTTCCTCATTCCACAAGGAAATGCATTCAATAATAAGACATTTCTCGGCTTTACTCCAGCAGATTCTATAAAATGCTTTTCCTCAAAATTCAATAAGACTCTTAATGACCATTCTTGCAGGAGCTGACTGACACTCACAAATGGCATGAGCTTTGAGCAAATCCTTTCTCTGCTTGACTTTCCTCCTGTAAATTGGGGAGGGTTGGTTGGATTCTTGAATTCTGAAGTGACTTTCAGCTCTATGTCTCATGACTTTGATGCTTTAGGACTTGGTGACATTCAAGGATGTGGCTGTGGACTTCACCCAGGAGGAGTGGGGCCTCTTGGATCCTCCACAGAGGGAGTTGTACAAGGAGGTCATGGTGGAGAATGCCTGGAACCTGCTGTCCCTGGGTAAGGACATTTCCTGGTTAACTCTGAATCTGCAATCTAGGGATGGATCATCATTTCCTCAAATACAAGGTTGGGGGGTATACCAATGGGAAAGCAGAAAGTTCTTGTCTGCTGTGTCCAAGCACCAGAGTCCTCTTGTATAAATTTGGCTGGTATCATAGAAAACTGAGGGTGTCCTTTGTTGTTCCTGAAACTGTCACTTAATAGTTCTAGGTAGCTTCAAGTCAGAGATCAAACCAGTGTGGAAGCATCTCACACAAGAATCTAATAAGCTGATTTTGGCTGACCTCTACCTGGACACAGACTGGTCTACCAAAGTTCTGAAAATTGCTCCGAAAGATCTATTGGTTATAACCTGTCCCTCTTTGGCACGGGGCTAGGATTGGGAATACTCTTATTTTCAGCAAGCATTACTTCGTTACCCAAAGCCCATGGTTGTTTCTAATATAGGAAATGTGTTGTGAAGCTTCTTTCCTCTTGCTTTCAAATTTCAGCACCAGTGGTGGGAAAGGAAGGGAAGGGAATGAGCATTCATTTTCATCTACTGTTTCCCATGGGCTTTGCCTTATGCCTTCTTTACAATACATTAGGAACAACATTCTTGAGGAAAAATTTCTGGCAATTAAGTTACTTTGATTATTTTAAATACCCAAATTAAGAAAAAGCTGAAATGAAGAAACATGTGACTTGCATCCAGATAAAGAACTAATAGAAATATGTACAGAATAATTTTACAATTACACTTTTTATCCAGGAATGGGGTTAGAAGTTTCTTCCATAAACGAAGCTAATAATAGGTGGGGAAGGGGGAGAAGATGATTTGACTCTTATCTGCAAATAAAAGTTGTACAACAGGATGATGTCACCAACCCCATTATGACTTTCTTGCATGACAAGCACTAGTGGGTGACTATAGGCTCATGTGTTTAAATATAATGGGCTGAATCTCAAAGGGGCAGCTCTGTATTTTCACCCCATTCCCTAAATAGAACTAAATTTCAAGCTTCTCTCCTTGATACCTACCTTATTTCCATACTCAGGCATTCCAGTTCCCAGAGACGATGTGATCTCTTATTTTAAGCAAAAGCAAGCACCCTGGGTGCTGGACCAAGAAGCCCTGAGGAGCTGCTCTCCAAGTGAGTGAGGTGAAAGCAGGGATGTGAGAGTTGTGGTTTAAGGGGCTCCTGGGAGCTACCATGAAGTAAATGCTCGGTTCTGGGGGAAAGACCAGCCTTGGAATTCTTTCTCAGATACTTTTTAGGCAGATCTCTTTTTTCATTATTCCTGGTCCAGTCACTGAATCTCAAGTCTCAGCAACACAGCTGGGCCTGGAGTTTCTAATCTGTGAAGGTTCCCTTGGTTTTCCCAATCTCTTCTTCTCACAGTTACTCCAGTAGGCAAAAGTCTCTGGTTCCTGCTAAGGCTGCAACCACACCCAGCTTTCCCAAGGGGTCCCCACAGGATGTTTCTGCAGAGGTAGCACACTTCTCACAAGTTAATCCTCTGATGTCTTCAGATCCCCTCAGATGAAATCAAGAGACCCCCCCCTTTTTTTTAAATATATATATTTTTATTATAATAACTTTTTATTGACGAACCCATGCCAGGATAATTTTTTACAACATTATCCCTTGCACTCACTTCTGTTCCAATTTTTCCCCCCTCTCTCTCCACCCCCTCCCCTAGATGGCAAGCAGTCCTATATATGTTGAATATGGCACAGTGTATCCTAGATACAATATATGTGTGCAGAACCAAACAGTTCTCTTGTTGCACAGGAAGAATTGGATTCAGAAGGTAAAAATATCCTGGGGAAAAAAAAAAAAAACAACAAAAAAAAAAAAAAAATAAAAAAATAAAAAAAAAAAAATAAAAATAAAAATATCCTGGGAAGAAAGACAAAAATGCAAACAGTTTACATTCATTTCCCAGTTTTCTTTCTTTGGGTGTAGCTGCTTATGTTCATCTTGATAAATTGAAATTGAATTTGGTCTCTTTGTCAAAGAAATCCACTTCCATCAGAATACATCTTCATACAGTGTCATTGTTGATGTACATAATGATCTCCTGGTTCTGCTCATTTCACTCAGCATCAGTTCATGTAAGTCTTGCCAATCCTCTCTATATTCATCCTGCTGATCATTTCTTGCAGAACAATAACATTCCATAACATTCATATACCACAATTTACCCAACCATTCTCCAATTGATGGACATCCATTCATTTTCCAGTTTCTAGCTACTACAAACAGGGCTGCCACAAACATTTTGGCACATACTGGTCCCTTTCCCTTCTTTAGTATCTCTTTGGGGTATAAGCCCAGTAGTAGTACTGCTGGGTCAAAGGGTATGCACAGTTTGATAACTTTTTGGGCATAATTCCAGATTTCTCTCCAGAATGATTGGATTCGTTCACAACTCCACCAACAAGGCATCAGTGTCCCAGTTCTCCCACATCCCCTCCAACATTCGTCGTTATTTTTTCCTGTCATTCTAGTCAATCTGACAGGTGGGTAGTGGTATCTCAGAGTTGTCTTAATTTGTATTTCTCTGATTAATAGTGATTTGGAACACTCTTTCATATGAGTGGTAATAGTTTCAATTTCATCATCTGAAAATTGTCTGTTCATATCCTTTGACCATTTATCAATTAGAGAATGGCTTGGTTTCTTAAAAATTAGAGTCAATAAGAGAACCCCTTTTCTGCCCGAGATCTTGACTTTTCACTCTCTTTACCCTGAGACACAAATTGGTTCTATTTGCGAGGTAAATAGGGAGAGCTTGATATTTCACAACATACTTCACCATCTTCCCAGAATCCTCTCCCAAGATAATATCTTGATCTGGAGATTACAGGTTTAATGAGATGTGATTATCTCATTAGGTAATTCAGGAAGGGGAGAACTGTTCTGGAGCAGCAAAAGAGCCACTGAGGGTCTTTGCAGGCCTGTGGCCCTTTATTCATGAATGTCCATCCTTCCTGGAATTTTGGAAGTGATGTGTTGTCAAGTTGAGAATCTGAAAGAATCTGTTGCACTTAGGTGTTGGAATCTTTATAAAGTGTTAAGACATTGGAGTTGATTTGATCTTAGAAGAAGATATTTTGGGCCAGAACTTGAACTAGGTACTAAGTACAACTGATGGAAACAATGCTTGTGTTCACACCTTTAGAGAGCTCATAAGTATCTAAGTACTCAATGGAGTTCACAGTTTGGGAGATTCAGGGTCTAGAAAGAGATATCTGAATTCACACCTTCCTTAGGGCCAGAGAGCATGCTGGGAGATATCCCACAATCCCACTCTCGGAGAAGTAGCATAAATAGAGTACTCTGGGAGATACAGGAGACTACTCGCCTCATTTGGAGATTGAGAAGCCACGAGTCAGAGTTGAGCTGGAGGCTGAAGAAAGCAGAGGCAGAAGCCAAGAACAAAGCTGCAAGAGCTCAAGCAGAGAGATAGGTCTCTGAACTAACCGGGCTAATTTGGAAGGAGAAATGCATTTTTACCAGCTGGCTGTGATTTTGGAGTAATTATTTATTTCAACTGATACTAAGGCTGCTTCCAGAAAAACTTCCACACTTAGGAACCATCAGAGTTTGAGGGAAGGATTCCATGAACCCCAAAAGCTATGCATTCCTGATTATCATCATTTTAAGTTACTGAGAAAGATAATTGTTAAGGTATATATATGCACATATTTGTTGTCCAAGTGGACAATTTGCTACTTCATGCAGTCTCTGTACTGACAAATTTTGGGTCAAATCCTTGGATTATTGTCTCCCTCCTTCAAGAAGCTTGTGAACTTCAAAAGGAAGAAGAAGTGCAATAGCAAGCTCTGCCCTTCCATGCCACAGGATGATTAACTCAGTTTCCTACATGAGACACATACTTTCAGATGTGGGTGATTTCCAGCATTTTTAAAACACTGTGTTTGTTAAAAGGATAGGCAGGGGGAAATGACGATGAGCAGTGGCTATCAATTAAAAAAACAAGTATTGCATCAGAACAAAATCTCATGTCTCAGGTTAAAAAAAACCAAACACATTCTGAATGTGACTTCAGATAATGTAACAGACAAAAAATAAAATTGAGAGTGATACCAGAAAATGCGCACAATGAAAGGAAAAGGGGGAAAAATGAGAGTTGAACTAATTTGTCAAATACTGAAGGCAGAGCCTGCCCATTCACTGGGTGTAATTTCCTGTCTCAGCTACAGGGCTTTGGCTCAAGTCCCTCTATCCTCGGAAGTGGTGGCCTGAATTGTGAAAGTAGTGACAATGAAAGTATTCTGTGTTGTCACAAGTTTATTATGAGGATTCAATTTATTTGTGCTTGAAGCCCATTAAAAATTAGGTCATGTTTGGAATGTCAGCTAATGGGATCATTAAGGGACTGATGCTGCCCCTGTAAGAGTTTTTTCTTTGCCTGGAGAAATAGATTTTAACTGAGCTTCTATTCTGTTGATAGAGGGAAGGGTGTGTGTGTGTGTGTGTGTGTGTGTGTGGAGGGGTCTCTTATCCTGTTTGTTGTTGCCCCTTTTTTTTGAACTTTTTTTTTTTATCGTTACAGGACATGAGGTCAGACTTGAAATGAAGAAAAGTATTCAGAACCAAAACTTCACTTGCAGAGAACTCCGTGCAGCACATGAGAAAATACACACTATAAAAAAACCTTATGAATGTAACCAGTGTGGAAAGAGTTTTGAGAACCAGCAATCTCTTACTCTACATCAGAGTATCCACAATGGAGAAAAACCGTATGAATGTAACCAGTGTGGAAAAGCTTTTAGATACAAGCGAAATCTTACTCTACATCAAAGAATCCACACTGATGCGAAATCTTATGAATGTAACCAGTGTGGAAAGACTTTTAGAAATAAGGGAGTTCTTACTGAACATCAGAGAATTCATACTGGGGAGAAACCTTATGAATGTAACCAGTGTGGAAAGACTTTTAGATATAAGGGAGTTCTTACTGAACATCAGAGAATCCACACTGGGGAGAAACCTTATGAATGTAACCAGTGTGGAAAGGGTTTTAGACACCAACAATCTCTCACGTCGCATCAGAGATTCCACAGTGGAGAGAAACCTTACAAATGTAACCAGTGTGGAAAGGGTTTTACATGCAAAAAATCTCTCACATACCATCAGAACATCCACACTGGTAAGAAACCCTATGAATGTAACCAGTGTGGAAAGAGTTTTAGAGGTAAGACAACTCTTACTGAACATCAGAAAATCCACACTGGGCAGAAACCTTATGAGTGTAGCCAGTGTGGAAAGGGTTTTAGAAAAAGGATATATCTTACTGCACATCAGAGAATACACACTGGAGAGAAACCTTATGAATGTAACCAGTGTGGAAAGACTTTTAGAGACAAGGGATATCTTACTGCACATCAGAGCACCCACACTGGTAAGAAACCTCATGAATGTAACCAGTGTGGAAAGGCTTTCAGGAATAAGGGGCATCTTAATGTACATCGAAGAATCCACACTGACGAGAAACCTTATGAATGTAACCAATGTGGAAAGACTTTTAGAGATAAGGCAACTCTTATTGTACATCAGAGACTCCACACTGGGGAGAAGCCTTATGAATGTAACCAATGTGGAAAGGCTTTTAGACAACGGCAATATCTCACTGTACATCTGCTATTCCACAGTGGAGAGAAACCTTACAAGTGCAACCAGTGTGGAAGGGGTTTTACATGGAAAATATCTCTCACTTTCCATCAGAAACTCCACACTGGAGAGAAACCTTATGAATGTAACCAGTGTGGAAAGACTTTTAGACATAAGGAAAATCTTAATGTACATCATAGAATCCACACTGGAGAGAAACCTTATGTATGTAACCAGTGTGGAAAGGCTTTTATACAAAAGAGAGATCTTACTGAACATCAGAGAATGCACACAGGAGAGAAACCTTACAAATGTAACCAGTGTGGAAGGGGTTTTACATGTAAACAATCTCTCATTCCACATCAGAGAATCCACACTGGTGAGAGACCTTATGAATGTAACCAGTGTGGAAAGACTTTTAGAACTAAAGGAAATCTTACTCTACATCAGAGTGTTCACACTGGAGAGAAACCTTATGAATGTAACCAGTGTGGAAAGACTTTTAGAACTAAAGGACATCTTACTAAACATCAAAGAATCCACACTGGAGAGAAACCTTATGAATGTAGCCAGTGTGGAAAGGCTTTTAGACAAAAAGGAGATCTTACTGTACATCAAAGAACCCATACTAGAAAGAAACCTTATAAATGTAATTAATATGGAAAAAGTTTCATAAAAAACCTGACTGATTCTCACCAGCTCTGTGAGGAAATGTCAAGGCGTTAGAATAAGGAGGAAAGTGGATTTGGTGGAGATCACTGGGAGAAGATTGGTAGTGAGACCGCCTTCCGTGATTAGCTTTCTTTACATTTAACCCTATGGGAGGATGAGGAAGGTAAAGTAAATGGTGACTAGGGATAGGAGATACCTTTAGAAGCATACTGGATCCTTCTTTCCTCCCTGGTCCCCTACCTGAAAGGCAGTACAGTGGGATTGAAACAATAGATCAGGACTCAGGACAAGGGTTGAAATTCTGGGTTCTGAACTTCTGTGGCCTTGTGAACTTTCACTCCACAGGTCTTCATGCTTTTAGATTAGGGTTTGGATCTCTTCCAACTCTGACTGCTTTGAGGACCCAAAGTGGAGCTTGAAGTTGAACCCTACTCATTGCCACTTGTTTCTGGATCCTCAGCTTGAGATTCAACTGAATAACTCCACAAAACTTTCTGGCTATGATTGGCTGTTTGGAGAGATAGAAAGATATGAGAAATTCTAAAACCACATCCTGTTGAGTCAGGAAACTCACACATTCCTATACAAGTGCTGTGCAGTTAGTGCAATAGGTCTCTTGTCATATTGTTCAGGAAGAAAATGTTTCCTGAAGATACTTCATAGAAAGGTTTCCACTCTTGAGGTTTTCAGCTTTCATCCATCAAATTGGAGGAGATGACCCCCAAGGCTGGACATAGTTTTGGGAGCTATAGAAAAAGAGGCACAGCAGTGCAATGTGTATGTGGCTATGAATGGGTCCAACTTTTCTCCAAAACCATTTGTTTAGGATTTATGAAAAGGTGATCAGATGCCCATGCTTTGTGACACAGAGAACCCAAGGCCAAGGGGTCTACTGTAAGGACATGAGGGAAGCAAGGTTCTGGCTACACTAAAATATTAATTGCAATGTTTTGGTTTCTATATTTTGTGGGATTATTGAAAAATAATATAGATGTAAATTAGAAAATGGGAGGTCTTGAGTTGGAGAAAGTCTGAACCCATTTTGGTTCATGAACATATTGGAATATTGTGCCATAAGCAGTGGCTAGGAAGAATGTGGAGAAGCAAGGGGATTTGTAAATGTAAAAGGGGAAAATGTAAACGTGAGATGGAAGTGAGCAAAAGCTAGAAAATCTCCATATACTGTGACTTTGAAAAAGGAATTTGAAATTCCTTCCAGCAATGTAGAAGCATGTTTGTATTTGACATGTATTGGACTACCTGCCAGATGGGGGAGGACTGAGGAGGAGGGGAAATTTTGGAACAAAAGATTTTGCAAGGGTCAATGCTGGAAAAATTACCCATGCATTTGCTCTGTAAGTAAAAAGCTTTTAATTAAAAAATAAAAAGAAGCACCACATCTGTGCATCAAGTGTGACTCTTGCCTATGTCTCACATAAGTTCAACGGGGATCCATCCCACATGGAGTTCTTCCTTTCTCCTGACATCTCAGGGGAGCTTGTAGAGTGTTCTGGCTGTCCAACAGTGCTCTTCTTCTTGTGAAGCCGGCTCATGTCTTCTACAATTCTCTCATGAGAAGCATGAACAATGTAAGTTATACCAGCAGAGGAGCTTCAGAAAATGCTTTATCAGAATCTCTTGACTCCCTGGTCAAATGGAGAGGCAGCCAGCTGCCTGAGGTCCATTAGCTTGTAAAATCCTTTCATTTTGAAAGCTGCTTGTGGTGACAATAGGAAAACCACTACTCTGAGACCCTACAGTTTGTCACGTTATTGAAGGGCTTATACCTTGGGCAGAAATGGGGGGGGGGGGGTACTGAGGGGGAATGTAGGAGAACCATCACCACTGGTTGTCTGGACCTATGTCTTGTCCCCTGACTCAAATACTCCAGAAGAAAGGGTGAGGCTGATGACTGAGCAGTCCTACCTTACTTACATCCAATTCACCTGCAGGTCAAGCTTATCACTTTCTGATGGCCTCAGTCCTCTTCAAGAGCTAAGGGTGAAACAGCTCATGACATCAGATGTTCAGTTTTCCCATCAGGCACTTTTAAATGAAGAAAAAAGTGGGTTCTGGTTCTTTCACAGTGTGATTAATGTGGCATAGTGTGGCCCATGATTGCATATGTAAATTCTATATCACATGGCTTGTCATTTTGGGGAGCGGAGCTGGAGAGAGAGGAAGTCAAATAATTTGGAACTTGAAACTGTATCAAGATGAAAGTTAAAAAGTAGCTTTACTAGTAAATGTTTAAATAAAACACTAAAATAAAAATAATTAGAGGCTAATTAGGTCCAAGAGCAAAGTGTGAAGTGTATTTTAGAATCAGCCGGAGCCAGGAATTCAGATTAAGGGAAAATCCTTGATGTTTATTCTTTGGGGAGGTGAACGTGAATGGCCATAGGAAGGAGAGCAGTCACCACATGAACCCTGCCAACAATCCTCTGCTCCTCTCACCCCACCCACTAAATCCTCTCCACAGTCTCCTATATAACACATCCAATATGCACTGAGAGTGGGCGGGGCCATTCTTTCTCCAAACATATATTAATAGAGTATTGTCCAATTGCTAATTAGCCTCAAGTGCTAAGAGAGACCTCAGTGCCAAGAGAGCTTCAAGAACTTCAGCCTATTACACAAACCACAGGAAACGTAATTTTATTTCGACAATTACAGCCTAATATCCTATTGCACACATCCAAATAGCTACCAGACATTTTGAATTACATAGCTAACGGGCATCTCCAACTCACCATATCCACAACAAAACCTATTACCTTTCCCCAGATCATCCCCCTCTCCATATTTCCTTCCTTGAGGGTACCATCACTCCTCCAGTCACCAATATTAATAATCCCAATTTTATTCTTAACTGCATTATCTCTCAATTCTCAAGTGGAATCGATTGCCCAATTTTGCCATTCCTTTAACCACTATATTTTACTCTATGACCCCTTAATTCGACAACAACTGAATTACAATCCAAGTTCTTATCCCGTCTTCCTCAGGCATTCATTTGAATGAAGCCTCTCTCCCATCTTTCCAGGAAGCTGCCACACCGGTATTCCCTTCCATATAAGAACAAATGTCAGTCCCCTCCTCAGTCACTCCAATAACTCTCTGTTGCCTCTGAGGTCAGATTCAAAGTCCTCTTGTTTGCCATTGAAAAACTTAATGGAGATAACAGCAGAATCAGGTGAAGGTCTGTGTAGAGAAGGGAGAGTAAGAAGAAACAAAGAAAAATAATTGGATATTTTCAGAAGAGATTTTGCATACTTTTGCACAATCCCAGTAATTGTGTTTATAGAAAAATCCCTGTGATTGGATTGGTTTCAAATCAGGGATACAAGGGGGAAAGTCACAGGTTGTTTTGTTCAACAGGGTCACGGGATTTGGGAGCCTGAACAGCAGCTAAGATTCCATTCTCTCCCCTCACAGAGAAGTGGGATCCAAATTCATTTGTAGCTAGAGATGAAGGCCTGTCTTCCCTAACTGGTTCAGGCTGATAAGGGGCTTAGAGCTGATCCTCCCTAAAAGTCTACCCCTGAGAGAGTACAGGTGGGTGTGATTTGAAACTAAGGATCCTCCAGGGATGACAAGTGCAGATTTTCAAGACTTTTATCAACCAAACCAGAGCTCAGTGGGAAATTTAACATATCAAAGCCAAGATCCAAGATTCCTTTTAAGGAACTTAAAGTGAACCAAATTGTTCTGAAAATAAAAAGGTTTTTTTTTTTTAATTAGCTAAATTAGCCCTCCTAGTTTATTCCTCCAAGGTCTTGTATTAATCCATGCTTCATCTGATTTCTTAATGAGAACATGTAATTAAAATTATCCATTTTGTATTTCATAATGTTCTCTAGTTCTTTTTTGGCCATAAATTCTTTCCTTCTCTAAAAATCTGATAGGTAAACTATCCTTTGCTCTCCTAATTTGTTTACAGTGTCACTCTTTACACTTTATTATATACCCATTTTCACCTTATTGAGGGTTGAAGTGTGAGATGAGTTCTCTGTAGAATTTGTGACATACTATTTTCCTCAGTTTCCAGCAATTTTTGGCAAATGGTGAACTCTTATTCTATAAGCTGGAGTCTTTGGGTTTATCAAATAATAGATTAATATAGTCATTGAATATTTTGCCTTATATATTTAACTTATTCCACTGAATGATCACCATTCTATTTCTCAGTCAGAATTAGACAGTTTTATTGATTGCTTCTTTAAAATATAATTTTATGTCTGGTATTGTTAGGCTATTTTTGCATTAGTTTTCATTAACCCCCTTGATAGTCTTCTTTTTATTATTCTTTTTTTTTTTGAGGAAATTGGGGTTAAGTGACTTGCCCAGGAAGTGTTAAGTGTCTGAGGCCATATTTGAACTCAGGTCTTCTTGACTTCAGGTCTGGTGCTCTATCCACTGCGCCACCTAGCTAATGTTTTTTTTTTATTTATTTATCTTTGCATCAATATTTATTAGGGAAATTGGTCTATAATTTTCTTTCTGTTTTAGCTCTTCCTATTTTCTAGCACCATATTTGTGTCATAAAATGAATTAGCTAGCAATCATTCTTCACCTATCTTTTCAAGTAGTTTACATTATATCAGAATTAATTGTTCCCTAAATATTTGGTAGAATGTCCTTGCAAATTCATCTCACCCTGGAGATTTTTTTCTTTGGGAATTCATTGACTTGTTTAATTTCTATTTTTAAAATGGGGTTATTTTAGCATTTTACTTTTTCTTCTGTTAATATGGGCAATTTATGTTTCTGCAAATATTCATCCATTTCAATTAAATGGTCTGATTTGTTGGCAAACAGTTGAGCAAAATAGGTCCTACTTCATGCTTTAATTTCTTCTTCATTGCTGGTAACTTTACCCTTTTCATTTTTGATACTAGTAATTTGCTTTCCTTCTTTTTTCTAATCAAATTAACCAAAACTTCATCTGCTTTATTAATTTTTTTCATAATCAAGTTTTAATTTTACTTATTAGTTTAATAGTTTCCTTACTTTCCATTTTCTTCAAAGGAAGAAGAGAATTTATCCCTTCTTAGATTTTTAAAATATCTAATTTACTATTTAATTGGGATTTTAAAAAATTTGTTCTCTTTTCTAGCTTTTTTAGTTGTATAATCAATTCATTGATCTCTATTTTATTTATGTAAATATTCAGAGGTGTAAAATTTCTTCTACTTTAGTGTATTCCGTAAGTTTTGTTATATGTGTCATTATTGTCATTCTCTTGTTTCTAAGATTTGTTTGGTCCACACATTCTTTCAGATTACAGCATTCAATTTCCAATTGGTTTTTAGTTGATCTTTCTCTGGCCCTTTATTGAAAGTAATTTTTAATTGTATTATGGTTTGAAAAAATGCATTTACTTTTTAGGGCCTAATGCATGGCCAATTTTTGTGTAGATTCTATGTACCACTGAGAAAAATTCCTTTCTATCTTCAATCTCTTTTCTCCAGAGTCCCATTATATTCAAGTTTTTTAAAACATTCTATTAATTTTCATAATTTCTTTCTTATTTATTTTGTGGTTGTCTATCTAATTCTTAGAGGGGCAGGTCAAGGTCTCCCACTAATATAATTTTTTAAAAAGCATCCATATTTAGTTTTATTTGCGACTTCTGTTTTTTTCTCCAATTTATCTATGTCCTTTTTAATTTTTATATCTTCTCTTTTGTGCTTATTTTAAGTTTGTTTTCCTAAAGTTCTTAAAGTATACATTCCTTTTATTAATCTTTTCTGTTTCAATATTCTGAATGTATGATTATAAAGATATGTTGTCTCACTGCGAACTTCTACAACTGAATCATAGAAATTTTGATATATTGTCTCTTTGTTATCATTTTCTTTTACATAGTTATTTCTATGATTTGTTCTTTGACTCAGGTCTCTTCTAGGATGTCATTAAGTCTCCATTTGGGTTTGTATCTTTTTGTTTTATGGACCCTGAGACAATTTCCATTCTCATTTCATTATGATGAAAGGATGTATCATTACTGCCTTTTTACATTTATCTGCAGTATCTCTATGCCCAAGTGATTAATTTTATATTGCAAAGAAATATCCATATTCCTTTGTTGTCCCATTGAGATGTCACATCTTTTAACTCTAGTTTCTCCAGAACATTTGCTTATTTCTTCTTTTTCATTGTTCTCTCTGATTTTTCCTCTTAGTTAATCATATACAATTTTCCTGCTCTCTTTCCCTTCAACTAGTCCTATTAACTAGTTTTGTTTTCATTTCATCCACTTTTTTTCCCTTTCCAACAAGGCTTTCTCTTCCTCTCTTCATTCTCCATTTTCTCTTTTTGTTTTACCTAGATTCTCATTCTGTCATTCATATGCCCTATAGGCATAAAATGTGTTTAGGACAGATTAATCATCTGATTGGTGATGGTCAGTTGAAAACATTACAGAAATGTTCAGCTCATCTATCTAGGATCAAGAAATCGGCACTAATCAAAGTGCCTCTATCAGCATACCATATACCTTTGGGCCACAAATAACCTATAAGGAATCATAAAGGAACTTTGAATTTTTACTGTCATTGTAAAGTTGAATTGTACATGGCTGTATACTGACCCAAAATCCTGCATCTCTGTAAGCTTTCCTTGTGCCTTACTTTTGATGGTATAAAATATGGCCTTCTTAGCAATGGATGTACCATCCTGCAGGTAAGCCATGCAGAATTTACTTTTTTTTTTTTCCATTTAGCAGCGTCTGAATTTATCGTTTTTTCATTTTTAAAAAGTCTTGATGTTAGCAACTGTTCTGATCTAGATGAACAAACTCAGTGTAGTTATCCTATCTAGGAAAACTGCCCAATCCTTTTCAATGTCACCATTCCCAACTATGTGTTGGCTCAACTTTCCCTCCAATTTAGTGTTCTTCTCTGACCTTAGAAGTCATTATAACATTAACTCTTCTAGTAGCTTTGGAGCTTCTGCTTTTGTTGAATGAGAATATCAACCTTGGAAAGGAGAAGTCTCATCAGTCCATCATTCTGCCTCACATATGGCCTTTGTCATTCTCTATCCTGTTTCTTATAATTATATAGTCTACTAAATGACAGTGTTTGCTGTAAAAGTGCACCCATGAAGTTCTGTTGCTTTTAAGTTAGCAGAAGACCGCGTTGGTGATGGAGTCTTAGTGTAGTGTTCTTTTCTTTTCTAAATTATGATGGTTCTCTGGGAGCAGGTTTCTTGGGGAAGTTTCTGCAGGCAGCCTTAGTTTCAGTTCCAAGTAATAATCATTTCAAATGCAGCCAGCTGATCAAAGTTCAAATCCTTTTATTGCCTTCTGAATCCCCAGTTCTGCCTGACTGCAGTCTCTAGATTCAGGTTTGCTGCATTATCCATAATGGTGCACACATTCCAAGGACTGATGGTGAATGACATCTTTATAGAAGTTTTTATATATGTGTGTGTGTGTGTTTGTGTGTGTCTGTATTTCTGTCACTGGCTGGGTCCACCAACCATGGTAGACAGGCCAGGGCTGATTAAGCAGATTTTTAGTGCACCTTTTCTGGTCTCTTCCTCATACCAGGGGGATTTTTTTTTTCAGAGCTCATACATCTAAGGGGCTGCTAGATCCCACCGCTGTGTCCAGTGAGAAGATGGCTGCATGACTCTGGTACTTGTGTGTAGGTGGGTGACTACAGCTCCCAGTGCATTCCCTCCTGTTGCTTCATCACTTACCTGTCACTACAGGGCTTTGGAATAGGAAGGATGGCAAAATAGCCTTTTGTCTCAGGCCCAAACTGGATTTCAGCAAGGCAGAGTTGCACAAAGTCCTTTCTCCTCCATAATGTTCACAGTGCAGTGGCAGGAGAGAGTGAGGAGTGGGGATGGTTGCAGTGGATGATGTTTTTGATGTCTAAGGAAGCTCTGAGCACTCCACAGAGGTACTTCAGCGGCCTTTATTCTCACCCATCCATTCCACTAGGGACAGTCTTCACATGTTTGGGGTAGATCCCGCACGTTTGGGTCACCCTCACCCCGGGATAGCCCGTCTGCCACAAGGGCTTACTGGGCTGTGGCCACGGAACATGCTGGAGCTTCTTGGAGTCCCAGATGAGTCCCTGGGACTAGTCTTCTCTGAACACACCCTGTAGCCCAGTAAGAGAGAGCCAGGCCGACTGGATCACCTTTCATGCGCACTGTTACTGCTCCCGATCACATGACCTAAAAGCCCAATGTGAAGGGTATTTTGCTTCAAGTCCCGTCTGCTTGTCAAGGGAGACCCAAAAGAGGCAAAGATCCCAGTCCTAGTGGGAGAGCTCCGTGCAATCCAATCCCATTTACCACCGCAAGTAGTAACCGTGGGTAGCGCCCCGATTTCCCCGCGAGCCATTTGGGGCAAGTTCCTCAAAGAATAAGATCCATCGCTTTGGCTTAATGTGGGGCTGCCAGGGGTAGCTGGATAGTCTTTTCTGCTGGGGAGGAGGAGGAGGGATGGGAGGCGGCTTTGGGAAGAGGAGCTCTCAGAGGGGCGCAGCCTGGCAGGCAGGTGGCCCAGGGAGTGTGAGCCCGGAGGCGGAGTTTGGGAGCCTGGGAGGGGTCTCAGGCAGGAGAGGGGTCATTGTTTGGTGGGGGAGGGATCAGGGAGCAAAAGGCAGGAGGAGTCCTAAGTGTGGACACAGGGTGTGATGAGGAAGAAGCTGCGGGACAGAGTCTCGAGTCTTGAGACTAGGAGGACCCACACCCTCCCCTCCCCACTCCCCTCCGCAGTAATCCGGAAGCAGGGAGTGTTTGAGCTGAGGCCGGAAGCAGGAAGTGTTTGAGCTGAGATCACTCAGAGTTCCCTGCATCTGAGACCCTTCCCCTTCCCTGAGAGATGGGAGCCCTCCTATCCTTGGAACTGAGATCCCCTGCCCTCCGTGAAGCTGAGATCCCTCTGCTTTCCCTCCATTCTCTGGCGCTGGGATCCCCCTCTCCTCCCACCAGTTGAGATTTCTGTGCCTTCCCTTGAATCTGAGGTCCCCTGCCTTTCTTGCAGCTATGGTCCCCTGCCCTCCGTGAAGCTGAGATCACTCCCTTGGTCAGAGATCCCTCTCCCTTCCCCAGGCGCTGAGATCATCCTCCCTCGCCTGCAGCTGAGCTCTCTCTGCCTTCTGGAGCCCGCTCTGTGCTCGAAGGTCCCAGGTAGGTCTGAGCCCGAGACACTGAGCTCTCCCTCCCCCCCACCCCCTGCCCCTCAATTTCCTGGCTTCAGCTAGCTCTCTTTGACATGGGGGAGGGGAGAAGGGTCTCATTCTTCTCACATGACCTCATGAGCGCGTGTCCTCCAGGTGTGCCAGAAGCAGCTGCATTTCAGGTTCCTCTCCGCCTGCTGAATGTCCTTCCAGCCCTGAGTCTTTTTCAGACGCAACTCTTCCCAAACTTCCCGACTTATGCTCCCCAGATTTGCATCCAGACTTCCAACTTTGCCTAGAGGTCTGGGGTTCTACTTCAGCCTTGTGATCAGGACCCTGGGGTCTTGCCTCCCTAGGCCCCATCTCTCTTGGTTACAGGGTCAGTTTCCTGCCTTCAGATCCAATCCCTTTAAGGATCCAGTTGTCTTGCCTTCCTATCCCCATTACCCCCCACTGGACACAGTTACCCCTCTCGTTACCTGAACCCGTGTCTCTGAGCTGGTTCTCAGATTTCCAGGCTGTCTGTCTCCACTTTCTCTCTAAGGATTCCAAGGCTCTATCAGAAGGTCCCAAAGTCCTCCCCAGCTCCTAGTCAGACCTCAAGGCAGAAACTTCTGCTTTCCCAGGCTCCAGCTGTCCTCACGGAGCACTTCTGTCACTCTTGTGTCCCTAAGTTATCTGTTAGAGCTGTGTCTTGCCTCCCAGACCCCACTCTTCCTCCCCTTCCCCAAGCCTCCTGTTTCCCTGGCCCTCTACTTTCAAAGTAAAGAGCAGATCTTTGGTTGAATCGAGACTGAACCTTGTCTTCAATCCCAGGCTTCCCCTGATCCTTCCCTGGTGGTTCCTTCCAGTCTTCCCCATCCTCAGTCCTCCTAGATCACACAGTCAGTCAGTTATTCAGATAGTATGGGAGGGGGATGCAGAGACAGAGAACCATTTGGAAGAAGAGTTCTGATTGGTCTCATCCATCTGGGATCCCAAACCCTTATACCTCATGGGATCTCTGTAGGAGAGAGGGCAGAAGAGTAGGAGTAAAAGAGGAAGGAAAAGTAGCTTTCCTGTTGAGACCATCTTCAGTTCCAAGTCTGACCCTTCCTGCTTCCTCTCTCTCTCTGCAGGTGAGAGTCTCTCTCCTGAGATCAGGACCAGGGCCTTTCTTACTGCTGTGGGGCCTCACCCTCTGGACATCCTGGTAGGTCAGCCTCCTGCATGGAAAGAGACTAGAGATCCTCTCTGGGATCCTTCTTCCCCAGTTCAGTCTGCAGAAGACCAAAGCCTGGCCCAATCAGGGATTCTGGGCCAGATGGAATGAGCCCCTAGGGACCCCAGACCCCAGCCCAGGTGAGTACGGTCTCGTCCAGAGCCTGACCCACAGCAGCCAAAGAGATCGTTTCCATAAGTCTAGAGAACAGTCTGTGAAGCTGACTAACCTCTACTCACAGACTGGTTCTTCACAAAAGCAGGCTTCAAATGGAATAAGGTAGTCACAGCACTGCCCTGCTTTCTTCCATGTTTTAAACGGATTCACTGGAACTTGGGTACCTGCAGCACTAACTCCCCTGCTGGTTTTAATTTTCCCTCATCAGAAGAAGTCCCTATGTCTTCTCCCATCTTCCCAATCCTCCCAGTTATCATTTCCTGGGTCCACTCAGTGCTTGTTGAATGGTTTTTAGTTATGTTCAACTCTTGAATCTTTGTGATGCCATTTGGGTTGTTCTTGGCAGAGAAGCTTTGTTGTTTCCTTCTCTAGTTCATTTTCCAGATGAGGACACTGGGGACAAAAGGGCTGGAGTGGCTTTCTCCGGTCCACAGCTGGAACTCTAGCTTTTAGGAAATGGATGTGCCTGCCATCTAGGGGAGGGGTGGGGGTAAGAGGTGAAAAATTGGAACAAGAGGTTTGGCAATTGTTAATGCTGTAAAGTTACCATGTATATATCCTGTAAATTAAAGGCTATTAAATAAAAAAAAAAAAATTAAAAAAAATTAAAAAAAAAGGAAATGGATGTGTTGTGCCAGGCACTGTTCAAAACTGCCCTGGACCCAATGAAGGAAAAAAACAATATGCGGCTTGTTCAGTTAGTTGGTGACATCTGAATCTCTATGATTCCTTATGGAATTTTCTTGGCAGACCATGGAGGCCTGTGGCATTTTAAGATGTCATATAGCTATATTGTCATTTTGATAGGATTTGGTTTACAATTTTTGAGGCAATATTCACTAATGATACTGGCTCAAAGTTTCTTTTCTTTCTTTTTTTTTTTTTTTGAACTTTGTCCTCTTCATGAATGGATTCTGGTAGGATATTTTGTTCTTAATTTAATATTTTATATTTTCCCAAACTACATGTAAAATATTTTAAACATTAATTATTTTAAAATATTGCATTCCAAATTCTCTCCCTCCCTCCCTTTTACCTCTCATTAAGAAGGCACACAATTTGATAAAGATTAAATGTCTGCGGTCATGCAAAACATTTCCCTGTTAGTCATACTGTGATAGGAAACAGAAAAATAAAGAAAGTATCCTTCAGTATGCATCCAGATTCCATCAGTTCTCAGAAGATAATATTTTTCATAATAATTCTTTCAGAATTTTTTGGATCACTGTATTGCTGAAATAGCTAAGGATTCACAGTCAATCATCATACAATAATGCTGTTTCTGTGTACAGTCTTTTGGTTCTGTTCCTCTCACTTTGCATCACTTCATAAAATTCTTCCCAGATAGTTCACATTGTCTTCTATTTTTTCAGGATTTTTGTTTGTTTGTTTGTTTGTTTCTTGGTGTCTCGTAGAGTAATGAGTTTCTCATTGCTCAATTTTAATTTTAAGGAATTACTTTCTTCAGCGAGATTTTGTGCCTGTTTTATTTGGCCAATTCTAATTTTTTAAGGAATTCTTCGGTGAAATTTTGTGCCTCTTCTCCATTTGGCCAATTCTGTTTCTTAAAATTCTGTTACTTATTTTCTTCAGAAAATTTTTTGTCCTTCCTGACCCAATCTATTAACTCTTTTTCATGATTTTCTTGAATCATTTCTTTTCCCTTTTCCTCCATCTCTCTTAAAATTTTTTTAATTCTTTCATGGCCTGAAAGTAATTAACATATTTTCTTTAAGGCTTTGGATGTAAGTGTTTTGACTCTTTTCTTCCAAGTATGTGTTTTATTGTCCTTGTTAGTAACTTTCTATAATCAGATTTTCTTTTCTGTTTGCTCATTTTCCGGACTGTTTTTTCATTTCATTCATTCATTTCATTTCATTTTTCATTTCATTGCTCATTCCCGGACTGCTTCGTTAAGGCAGATCTCTGCTTTCAGGGTGGAAGGTGCACTGTAACTTTTTCGTTCTGCTAAGGTGATATGAGCTAAAGAGACTTGTCTATGTATCTTGTAATTTGGTCTGTGAACAGCAACAAGCCCTCTTTCCGTGGTAGAACTGTGAGGAGAGTCCTTGCTCCCCAGTGGCCACAAGCTATAATCCTGGCACTACCTGCTACCTAGATCCAAATATGAGCAAAGCAGCAGAGACCTGCTCCCAGTGGTAGTACAGGGCCCTTATAATCTCTCTGCAATTGTCTGAGCACTTCACCAAGAAGCTTCCAGAGCCATCCATGATTTTTTTTTACTGGGACCCAGTGTGCACTAGGGGCAGCCTGCAATGGACAAAGCAATGTTTCCTTTCTTTTTCCACCTTTACCAGTTCTCTCTCCTGTTTGCACTGCTCTTTTGAGGCCATAGAGGTCACTTTCTCCATCCTCATTCTCCTTTGACTTTTATTCAGGCTTTGATACTCTTCCCTTTATGATCCTCTCTGTTCTCTAGGATTTTAGGACACCCTCTCTCTTGATTTCCCTTCTTCCTATTCTCTGACCACTTCTTTTCTATCTTTTTGGATATTCCTGAGATCAAAACTTCCAGCCATATGGGTCCCTTGTGTTCTATCCTTGTTCCTCTTCTCTTTTCCCTCATTATTTCTTTTCTTGGTGATTTCATCAACTACCATGGATTTAATTGCTATCTATATTTTGATGATTTTCAAATGTCCCTTTTGTGCCCAATTTCTCTGCTGACCTCTAGTTTTATATCTTCAATTTCCTTATAGATGTCTCACATTGAATATCCAGTAGTCTAGAAACGCAAATTCAATACATCAGAACAGAACTTATTATTTCTACCCCAGATATTCTCATACATACACACTCACACTCTCCCTATTATTGAAGAGGCATCACTATCTTCCCATTTCTTCAAGATCACCATCTAGGATTTTTCAAGTTCTGAGATAAATCAAAGCCATGACTTGAGAGTAAAGGCTTCTTTAATTGAGGTAATAGGTAGCAAACCTACTAACCTGGGGAATGTTAACTGATTTTCCCAAGCAAAGAGACCCATGGGGAAAGGTTTTTATACTTTTGGAAGCAGAGGGAGAAGGCAGTGTGAAATAGGAAGGCCTGGTCATGAGACCCCAGTGACTCTCACCAGTCAAGATAAGAAAGGCCACTTTATTCTTGCTGCTCTACTCTTCATGCCATGAATGCCAAGGGAACGGGGTCAATACACTAGCAGCTGAGATCTGGCTGGAGCGCTCAGTCATCCTGGGCTCCTCAGTATTTCTTTATACATCTATCTATCCATCCAATATGATGCAAATGACCATCAGTTTTACCATTGCAGCCTCTCTAGACACTGCCCCATTCTACCTCCGTTCATGTCCCTGTCTAGATCACCTCTGCCTGGGTTATTAAGAGAGCCTAATTCCCAGTAAGATCAGGGGTGAAACAATGTTGCCATTTTCATCACTATAATGCAACATTGTACTAGAAATGTTAGCTTTAGTAAAAAGAAAAGAAACTGAAGTAATTAGAGTAAACAACTAGGAAACAAAACTACCATGCTTTGCAGATGATATGCTGACATACAGAATTCTAGAGAATCAACGGAAAAACCTCAAGAAACAAACACTTAACAACTTTAGCAAAATGGAAGGACATAAAATAAACTGATATAAATCATCAGCAGAAAGAACTAGAAAGAGAAATCCCATTCAAAATTCCTGGAGACAATATAAAATATTTGGGTGTCTCCCTGCCAAGACAAATCCAGGAATTATATCCACACAATTAAAAAACTCTTTTCACAGAAATAAAATTATATATAAGAAATTGGAAGAGTGTCAAGTGCTCATGGGTAGCCAACGTGTATAATAAAAACAATAATTCTATCTAAAATCAGTCTACTTATTCAGTGCCATACCAATCAAACTGCCAAGAAATTACTTTGTAGAGTTGAAAAAATACTAACAAAATTCACCTGGAAAACAAAAAATTGTGAATTGGCTAATGCCCAACATCTAACACACTATACCAAGATAAGGTTGAAATGGGTAGATCTTGTCTACTACAAGTAGATTTGGAGAGTAAAGGATATTCTACTTGCCAGATCTGCACAGAAGGGAGGAATTTATGGACAAAAAAGAAGTAAGGCACATTATGTTAAAAATGTTTTGAACAAACAAAGCCATTGTAACCAAGAGTAGAAGGGAAGCAGAAAGCTGAGGGGAAAAAATTTTCAGCCAGTATTTATGATAAAGGCCTCATTTCTAAAATTTCTAGAGAAGTGAGTCAAATTTATAACAATACAAGTCATTCTTCAATTGATAAATGGTCAAACGTTATGAACAGACACTTATCAGATAAAGAAATTAAAGCCATTTCTAATAGCATGAAAAAAATGCTCTAAATCATTATAAATGCAAATTAAGATAACACTGAGGTACCACTTCATACCTCTCAGATTGGCCAAGATGACACAAAAGATAATGACAAATGTTGGAAGGGATGTGGAGAAACTGTGACACTAATGTATTGTTGCTGGAATTGTGAATTTATCCAACCATTCTGAAGAGTAATTTGGAACTGTGCCCAAAGGACTATAAAATTGTGCATATTCTTTGTCCAACAATCTCACCACTGGGTCTAGGTTCCAAAGAGATAGGACATGATAAAGGATCCACATGTGGAAAAATGTAGCATTTTGTACTGGCAAGGAATTGTAAATTGAGTAGATGCCCATAACTTGGAGAATGGTCAAATAAATTGTGTTATATGAAAATAAAAGAATATTTTTGGTCTCTAAGAAATGATGAACAAGCTGATTTCAGAAAAGTCTGGGAAACCTTAAATGAACTAATGCTAAGTGAAGTGAACAGAATCAGGAGAACATTGTATACAATAAAAACAAGATGTGGTGCTCAACTGTGATGGATTTGACTCTTCTCAACAATGCAGTGATCCAAGGCAATCCCAATAGACTTGTGATGGAAAACACCAAACGCATCCAAAGAGAGAACTATGGACATTGAATGTAAATCAAAACAATATTTTTATTTTTTTGTTTCTTTGTTTCTATTTAACTTATATATGATTGCTTACTATCTTGGGAAGGGGGGAGGTAACAGAGGGAGGGAGAAAAATTTGGAACACAAAGTCTTACAAAAATAAATGTTGAAAACTATCTTTACATGTATTCGGGAAAATAAAATGCTATTTAAAAAAAAAAATAGTCTACTGCTACATCTGCCTCCCTCAAAGCTCTCTTTCCTCTAAGCCATTACCCAGTCAGCCAGTAGAGTGATTTCCTACAATGCAGTTCTTATCCTGTCACTGCCCTACTCAATAAATTGAAGTGCCTTCCCATTTATTTCCCACAGGATCAAATGAAAATTCTCTGAGGGAGAAATTGGGAAGATAGTGAAATATGTCAGAAAATTCCCAGCTCTCCAGATTTCTCCCTCCCCCTCTCACCCACAAAACAAGAAAAGTACCTCAGGGTGCAAAACAAATAAGAGTTGGGCAGAATAGTGGTCCTCCTGGGACAACCCGAGAAGACCTGAAGAAAGACCATAGGATAGAGATTTGGCCAGTGTGAAATAAAAACACATCCAGGTTAAGTCCTCTGGAACAGCACCTGGGGAAGCACGGGGCTAGCAGGATTCAGAGGTGGCCTCAATCCCAATCACAGGAACTTTCACCTCCCAGGTAGTGTGGGGAATTGGGGTTTGTGTCCAGGAAGATTGAGAGAACCTCTGCTGCTAAGGAACCCC
Source organism: Sarcophilus harrisii (assembly GCF_902635505.1). Lineage (NCBI taxonomy): Eukaryota > Metazoa > Chordata > Mammalia > Dasyuromorphia > Dasyuridae > Sarcophilus > Sarcophilus harrisii. The sequence continues at coordinate 661,830,732 of NC_045427.1, read as the reverse complement.
AGCTGATGTTGTGGCCCTGAGTAAGAAAGAACCAGACATGCCCAGTGAGTGCAAAAGCAGTGGGACAGGCTAGTTGCTGCATGCAGGCACTTACAGGGAGGTGAAGTTCTGGGTTGGGAGTAGAGGGGTGAACTGAAGTAAAGCCATAAGCTTCTTTCCCTCTGCCCCAGAACTAGAATTGAATATACCAATAAGCTTATTTAAAAGAAATTAGCAAGCAAAGGAAAAAGAACCCAAGTATAGAAACTTAGGATAAGAATGTGGAAGATTAGGGTCCATCTTCAGAGGATACTGAAGTAATTTTTTAAAATTCTCTTCTACCCCAAAGAGTAACATTAAATGGTTGGTTCCCTGCCCAGAATGAATTTATAGACTGTACATTAAATGAGATGGGTTGAGAAAAAACTGAAAAAGGGGGGAGGGAAAAGCAATAAAAAAAAAAAAATTATTGAAAGAAAGCTATCCAACTAGAAAAAGAGATTCAGAATCTTAAGGAAGAATATGATTCTTTGAACATTAGAATTGGGTAAGGAGAAGCCTGTAAAGCCATAAGAAAAAGAACAGAAATGGAGAACAGATCAAAAAGAGAAAACAGAAGAATAATTGGACTACCTGAAAACTATGATCAAAAAAATAAAATCTAGTATAATATGACAAGAAAGAAATAAAATTTGTCTGAAGTATAGAACAAGAATGGAAAGTTGAAAGAGAAAAAAAAAATCTTCTGATCATCACATTCAAGATCTTACAATGAAAACATACAGGACCACCATTGCTAAATTTTGAAACCCCAAAATCAAAGAGAAAATGTTTTAAGGAGCACCAACATCAACCAAAAATTCAAATATGCTGAAGTTCTGAAATACCATATACTGACAGTCAAAAGAACTATAGGGTTGTGAGCAAAAATATTATATCCTGCAAAATTATGTATAACATTGAGTGAAAAAATGAACCTTCAATGAATTGTTAGATTTTCAGGATTTTGTTCCAAAGCTGAACTCAAGAAAATTTAACACATAAGAGCCAATATCAAAGGTTAATTTCAAGGGACCTCAAAAGAACAAATTTTTTTATTTTTTTAATGTGGAAATATAAATCTTATGTCTGAGGTTGTCATTAATAATTGGGTAGTCTAAAAGAAAGACTGGAATAGAGCTCAGTATGATGTGACTAATAAACCTAGGAAATAGAGGGGCAGCTAGATGGTTCAGTGGATAGAGTGCCAACCCTGAAGTCAAGAGGACTAGGTGTTCAAATTTGGTCTCAGACACTTAACACTTCCTAGCTGTGTGACCCGGGGCAAGGCACTTGACCCTAACTGCCCAATCAATCAATCAGTTTAGGAAATAGTAAATATGGTAATTATGCTATACAAATGAGGTCTGAGACCAAGGACCATAACAAAAGAATTAGATAGGAGAGGAGGACTGCTAGTTCTGAAATTATATATATATGTATCCACTATGTATGTGTGTGTGTGTGTGTGTGTGTGTGTGTGTATGGAGAAAGGTATAAAACTCTCCAAAATCTATAAAGAAGAAATATAATAAGGCAGGGGTGGTGGTGAGAAGGGAAAAGGTAGGAAGGATCCTTAGAATGGTGGGGGGGAGGAGGTTTAGCAAGGGAACTTAATAGGTAGAAATAAAATAGGAGAATTAGCAAGGATAGCAGATGGGATACACATAAACACAATAACAGTGATCAGGAGTAGAATTTATTAGGGAAAAAAGTAGGGTAAAAAAAAGAGTAATCATTGATATCAGACATTGTTTTTAATGTATGTGTATCTGTATCATTATATTTGTGTATATATATGTGTGTGTGTGTCTATATAAATGTATGTTTACATAAATATATCTTGGGGGGGGAATGGAGGGGGTTGGAACAGAAGTGGGAGAAAAGAATAAAGTAAAAAGGGCACAGCATAGAACAAAAAAAAAAACCTACAAGGAAACAAAAAAAAAAAAAAAAAAAAAGGAAGAGATATAAATAAAAAAAAAAAAATATATTTTAAAAAAAAAAAAAAAAAAAAAAACATGGATAGTTATGAATACAACGACTTATATATGTTTTCTTGAAATGGAAATTTATTTTTATATATTTTGAATTCTCCCCTATGTTCTGCTGGGCACATGATAATGTATTGTTTTTTCCTTTTTCTAATTTTTTTTCTTTTATTTTGTATTTAATTTTTAAATAATGAAATTAAAAAGTGAAAAAAAAAAAGTTTTTTTTTTTTTTTTTATAATGGAGAAAAAAGAAATTGCCTCTCCACACCCTTTTCAGTCTCCTTAGAGCTTACTGTCTAACACATGTCCTTTAATTCAGTGGCAGTAGCTTCCTGGCTTATCTCAGTTCCAGGCATTTTCAATGGCTATTCCTTATTCCTGTAATACTTTTCCCTTGAAGTTTAGATTGCCAACCTCATTATTTTCCTTTATGGACCAACTGAAAACTAAATACCTACAGCAAGTATTCACTAATCCCTCTTAATTCTTGTTCCTTCCCTCTTCCAATTAAATCCTATTTGTTCTGGATTTAGCTTACTTTGTCCATATTTGTGTATTGTTTCCCACATTGGATTGTATATTCCTTGAAGTAATTGTCTTTTGCCTCTTTTTTTTTTAAATCCTCAATTTTTATCATTGTGACTGGCACTCAATAGGTGTTTAATAAATGTAAACAGAATTGAATGGAAAAATTTTAGTTCTTGATAAAATAAATGATAAATAAAACAAATGTCATATCATTTTCCCTGTCCTTTGTTCCCCCTCCTTTCATGAATCTTCTCATGTTGTAATGTAATCCCACAAAAGGAGATCAGAAGATTCTGTCCATAATACCCTTTGCCCTCCTCCACACTGTTACCTCCCCCAGATTTCTTCATTCACCCCTTTTCCCTTGTGTACTTTTAGAAAAAAGTCTCTTACTGGTCTTTCTCTTGTTACTTTTTTACTGTTGTCTATCTTCAGTTTTGTACTTCTTTAGTTCAGGGTATTTAATAAATAAATAATCTTCCATTCTGGTTTTCTTTTTCCAAATGTTTTGGGCTCCCCTTCATTATTAAACATATACTTTTTGTCCCATATTGTTAAACTCCCATCTGCAGGATAGGTCACATTGACTGCATCCTGAGCTCCAGTGCTCTGTGGAGCACTTCCTTCCATGCTCATTTCTAGAAGATTTGCATCAATCTGGCGTTATTTCAAAGTCCTTTCCATTATATTTGAAAATCTTTCTCTTAGTGGCTTGTGGGGCTTTTTGTTCCTAAACTGAATTGTTAAATAAATGTAACTACTACTGAAGAGTGGATCTGGGAACTCTGAAAATCCTTAAAGAAAATCTCCTTCAACTCTGCCTCAGTGAAGGACCCTGCCCTAAGAACAAATAGTTTCATCTTTGTTATCTGGATGGGGTCAGCTCATTGAATTCAATTCAGATTCTAGCCCTAACTGAAACCCAACAGAAGAGCCAACTTGGGACTCCACCCACGGTCCCCCTTTAGCTAAATATCTCATTATATAAAAAGAGCCAAATTAAAATCCTCTCTTTGCAGAGGCTCCAAACATCCCAGCTATGCCATGTTTGCTATGCCGAGGGCCTCTGTCCACTGGAATACTCTTTCCTGTGCTGTCCTTTCTTTACCCTCACCTATCTCCCTAACCAGACTTTAGTCTTACTTCCAATTCCATAATAAACCTCTTTTATCAATCTAGGTTTTTGGGTGTGTAAATTCCTTTACAGAGAGCCTCTGTACCGCCAGAAGGGAGTCCCTAAAACTCCCTACCCTTGCACTGAATCCTAAGACGTTGCAGGGGAGGCAAACCTCTCCATTTTGTTCCTGATCCCTGAACCTGCCACTAGACCTCATTTAAACTTCCTGACCACCAGAAACCCTAATTTCATTTGGGTTCCCCAATTCTAAGTCTCATCACTGTCAGTTTCAGAGGTTGCTGTTTTATTTTTTAAATCATTATTACATTTTAATATGTAGAATAAAACAAGCATTTCCATAAGATAATATGATACAAAAATTATTGCACATGAAACTGCAAATTTATTATTCATAATTTACTATTTTTTTTCAAATATACAAGAAAATTTGTAAACTTCAGCCAGTCCTCAATTGATGGGCATCCTTGCAATTTCCATGGCACCATGAAGAAACCTACTATAAACATTTTAGAATATATTTTCCCCTAATGAATATTCTTCCATTTCACTTAAATTATTAAATTTATTTGTATAAAATTGGGCAAAATTACTTTCATCTTCATTAGTGATATATTCACCTATTAATTTTTTTATATTAACAATTTGGTTTTTGTCTCTTTTTAAAATCAAATTAACCAATTTTTATCTATTTTGTTTTTTTTAATAAAACCAACTCCTTTTGTTTTATAATTCAATATTTTTTCCTCAGTTTTATTAACCTTACCTTTAATTTATAGAATTTCCAATTTAGTATTCAATTGGGGATTTAATTTTTTTTTTTTTTTGCAGCTTTTTAAGTTGTATACCCATTTCATTAAGCTGTTCTTCCTTTGTTTTATTGATCTAAGCCTTGAGAGAGAGAAATTTTCCTCTCACTGCTTTTATTGTATTTCTCAGGTTTTTAATATGTTGTTTCAATTTCATTCTCTTTAATCAAATCATTAATTGTTTTTATCATTTGTTCTTTAACACACATTTTTTTAAGATTAATTTCAATTATCTTTAAAGTTTCCTTGATCCCCTTGTTAAATATACTTTTTTTTTTTTTTTGCCTTATGGTCTGAAAAGGATAATTTTAATATTTCTGCTTTGAAATAGAAAACTTATGTACTAATATATGGTCAGTCTTTGGAAGGGCACCATAAACCACTAAGAAAAAGCTATATTCAAGGGTAGAACCAAGATCATGGAGAGGAACCAGGATGTTGCTCGAGTTCTTCCTAGTTTCCCTCAGAAACAACACTAAATCAAGCCTCTAAATAGATTCTGAAATGACAAAAGCTAGAAAAGTGACACAATTTTCCAGCTTAAGATAACTGAGAAGAATTTCGGGCAAGGTCTGTTTCACTTGGGCAAAAAGGGTTGCACAGCCTAATGCAGGCAGAAGCCAGCAGGAGGCTCTTAGCCACAGCATAGGTCACCAATTGAGGACCCTCAGCCGTGGTTCAGCAGACCAGTGACATACTGGCTGTGGGCCTCCAGCCCCACATAGAAGGCACATAGAAGGAGCACAAGAACTCTAGCACAATAGGTATGACTGTACCAGGCCATCCTGGGCCAGTGAGCAAGCCACCAGCACCTAAGCCCCAGAGCTTAAAAGCTAGTGATCAGGCCTTGTCCCCTAACACAAGAAGCTTGGGACAGTATTCCCTGTACCTTAGTAGCAGGATGCAACTGTTAAAAATGAGCAAAAAACTAAAAAGAATTCTTCCTGTTGGCAAAAGATCAAAGCACAAACTCAAAAGAGGACAACAATGACAAAATGCCTTTGCATGAAACCTCAAAGGAAGAACCAATTGTTCTCAAGCTCAAAAAGAATTTTAAAAATCAAGTAAAACACAGCAACAACAAGATTATACAATAGTCAGTTCTGACAGATGTGGGTCTTTTCAACAGTGAGATGATTCAGGCCAGTTCCAATGATCTTGTGATGAAGAAAGCCATCTGCACCCAGAGAGGGATTGAGTGTGGATCACAACATAATATTTTCACTTTTGTTGTTGTTTGCTTGTATTTTATTTCTCATTCTTTTCTTTTTTTTAATCTAGTTTTTCTTGTGCAGCATAATAATTTTGAAAAAACATATAAGAATTGCACATGTTTAACAAAAAAATCAAGTAAAAGAGATGGAAGAAAAATTGAGAAAAAGAAATAGGAGCTATGCAGGAGAATTATGGGGGAGGAGGAAGAGGAAAGTCAACAGCTTGAAAAAAGTAGTTCAAAAATTAACTGAAGAAAACACCTTTCCACTGCTTTACAAGTAGTATTGGCCAGATGAAAACAGATCTTTAAAAAAGCTAACTGAAGAAAATAATTCCTTAAAATTTAGAACCGAGGACATGGAAGCTAATGTAAGACAGCAAGAATCAAACAAAATAAAAAGAATGAACAAATAAAAGAAAATGTAAAATGCTCCATTGAAAAAACAACTGATTTAGAAAATATATCCAGGAGAGAGAATTTAAGAATTATTGGATTAATTGAAAGACATGACAAAAAAAAAAAAAAAAAAAAAAAAAACCCTAGACAACATCTTTCAAGAAATTATCAAGGAAAATTGCCCTGATATCCTAGAACCAATGGGCAAAATAGCCATTCACAGAATCCACCACAGAGATCCCAAAATGAAAATCCAAGGAATATTGTAGCCAAATTCAAAAATCATTTATGTTACGCTATAAGGAGGTAAAAAAGGAAAAGAAAAGGGGGGACTGATAGAAAAGCAGCTTGAGGAAAAGAGGGGGGAGGATCAAAAGCAGAACACTGATGAAGAGTCAGGGTGCCAAAACAGACAAAAGTATAGACCAATTTCCCTAATGAATATTGATTCAAAATTTTAAAATAAAAATATTAGCACACAGATCACTGTAATAGTACACTATGAGCAGGTACGATTTATACCTGGAATGGAAGACTGGTTCATTATTAGGAAAACTATCAACATAATTGAACATGTCAATAACAAAACTAACAAATCATATATTATTTCCAAGGCAGAAAAAGCCTTTGAGAAAATGTAGCACTCATTCCTATGAAAAACACTAGAAGCTATAGTAATAAATGAAATTTTTATTTAAATGAAAAGCAGTGTCTATCTAAAACCATTAGTAAGCATTATAGATAATGGGGATAAGCTAGATACATTCACAAATAAGATTGGGGTGAAACGAGCATGGCCATTATCACCATTATTCAACATTGTACTAGAAACATTAGCCCTAGCAATAAGAGAAGACAAAGATATTGAAGGAATTGGAATAGGCAATGAAAAAACAAAACTCACTCTTTGCTGATGATATGATGGTATACTTAGAGAATTCTAGAAAATCAAATAAAAAACTACTTTGTTATTGTTGAGGACCGTGCCTAAGTGAAGGGGCAGGTCAATTCTCCGAAAGCCTCCATAGCTGTGAATCGTAACATCTGAGGAAAGTGCTCTCAGCCCTTAAATACCTTAGTACAATTACATCTCTACAGCATGCTGAGCATGTGCCAACTGTAGAACCACTATATCACCATACTAAATACCTAGTATATGTGAACTAGAGAACCATTATCTCATCAATCACACTGAGTAAACACCTTGTTATAAGTATCCTTGTTTCAAGTATACTTTTCTAGAGTTCTGCCCTCTAAACCACTTGAAACAATTAACTGTAACAAAGTTGCAGAATATAAAATAAGTTCACACAAATCATGAGTATTTCCATATATTACCAACAAAGTCTTGCAGTGAAAAATAGAAATTTCACTTAAAATAATAACAAAATTCATCTGGAAGAACAAAAATAAGGAATATCAAGGGAATTAATGAAAAAAATGCAAAGGAAGGTGGCCTAACCATACTGGATCTAAAACAGTATTATAAAGTGGCAATCATCAAAACCACTTGGCTAAGAAATGAAGTGATGATCTTTGGAATAGGTTAAGTACACAAGACACGGTAGTAAAAGACTGTAATTATTTTTTAATAAACTCAGTGACTCCAGCTTCTGGAATAAGAACTCACTAATTGAAAATAATTACTGAGAAAATTGGAAAATGGTATTACAGAAACTAGGCATAAATTTATATCTCACACCCTCTACCAAGATAAGGGTTATGCTTTAAGCAAACTCGGAGAGCATGGAATACTTTACTGTCAGATCTTTGGAGAAAGGAGGAATTTATGACCAAACAAGAAATAGAGAACATTATGAAATACAAATTCTTGGATCTTTCTTTGGGTCTTCTCAATTTTTCCCAGAAGAACCTTGTTCTGTCCAAAGTCTTTATTTTCTTTTTCACTAGTCTACATTTGCCCTGAGGTGCAATTTTGCTTTCTTTGTGGAGGAATTTTGGAGAACTTGGCATGGCATTTTCTGATCTATTTTGCTACCTTCCCAGCATCCTCCCTTCTATTGCTTTTTAAAGCAACTGAGATACTACCTCTGCTATCATCACTGTTGCTATTCATTGATTTCAGTCATATTCCACATTTTAGTAAACCAAATGAGGTTTTCTTGACAAAAGGTACTAAATTGCCAATAATTTCTCCAGTTCTTCTTACAAATGAGGAAACTGAGGTAAAGGAGTTTAATTGTATTATTCAGGTTCACACAGCTAGTAATTTTCAGAGCCCAGATTTGAACTCATGAAGATAAGTCTTCCTGATTGCAAGTTCAGTGCGCTATCCATTGTGGCACCTAGCTTGTCCTCCATCATAGTTACTCTTATTTTTAGCTAATTAGTTTTATAATTTTGTAATGAATATATATCATAGACAAATGAAAGTAATCATAAAGCAAAAGCATAATCTGGCTATGACACATCAGAGTAACCTCAAATCCTCAATGTAACAACAAGTAACTTTACTTGGTGGGGAAGCATGTCTTACCACTCACCACAGTCCAGATTCCCAAGAATAGCTTTTTATGTTTTATATTTTCCTCTTCATGTTTTCATTCCAAATAAAACTTTATTTCAGTCATTCACAATGCAACCTAGATCTATCTTTAACTTCATTCTGTTCTAAATGATCACATTAAAGGATTTTCCCCCAGAAACCTGCCAGATTCTCACATATTGTTCACATGATTTTCTTTAGAATTTATCACATTAATTAAAAATTATTAAGGAAAATGGCCCTGAAGTTCTAGAACAAGAGGGTAAAGTAAGGGGCGGAGGGGCCTCTACCAATCTATCTGAAAGATATCCCAGGAAAAAAACTTAGAAGAATTCCATAGCCAAGGTTCAAAACTACCTGATTAAGGAGAAAATATTTCAAGGAACAAAGAGGAAAAAGCCAATTTAAATAATGCAGAAATACAATCAGGATTCTGTAAGATCTAGCAATGTCTTAGGACATTATATTTCAAAGAGCAAAAGAGCTTTGGTTGCATCCAGACACAATTTAATCAGCAAAATTGAGTATAATCCTGAATGAAAAATAAAATGGTTATTTGACAGACTAAAAGACTTTCAGGTATTTTTAACCATAACAAAAAACAAAACAAAAAAAGAGCAGAATTCATTGGAAAGTTTGCTATAAAAGATCCAGAAGAAATATAAGGAAAACATTAAAGACTAATTATAAAGCACTCATTAAGGTCAAACTATTTATGTATATATAGTATCAGTATGTCATTAAAACCATCAGTAGTATGAAAAAAAGATGGTTGAGTTATATATGATGGGGTACTTCTTAAAAACAAAATTGAATTGGAAAAGGCAAAGGGAAGAAATTATATTATAACATGTGACATGAAAAGAACTAATATAGAGGAAGAAAGTAAGGGTGGTGAGCTGGTAATGTCATCTGGGTTGAAAAAAGAAACAATATATACATCTGAAAGGGTATAGAATTTCTCTGAATATGTAGAGTGTGATGTGTGTTTATGTATATATGTATGTGATATATATATATATATATAATATAAATTTGGTCTAGGACTTTCCTTCCTCTGACACATAAGTTTTCTACTTTGCTCTTTATATTCCTTGTATTTAAGTAAAACTTCTTATAACTCCATTCAATATTAAAGAAAACAAATTCCAGATTTTATAGGCACAAACACATAAGAAATTTTAAAAGGAATTATTTTTTTTAAAGTGAACATATCACTTGTATCAGTTCTGATGAGGAAGACTCTCATTCTTTCCCACAGATCCATCTACCTCATAGATAGAACACAGGCTTTCTCTACTGAGTCTTCCTGATGCATTCCATAAGACATTTCTCAGCTTTATTCCAACTCTTCATACAAAATGCTTTTCTCAAAATTCAAACCACATGACTGTGTTTTAAGAGCTGACTCCAACATGCATAAAGGGTATGACTTTTGGGCAAATCCCTTTTCTGTATTTCAGTTTTGTTCTGTAAATTAATGACGGTTGGATTATTTAAATCTGAAGTGTCTTTCAGCTCTAAACCGTATAACTTTTGATAATTTAGGACTTGGTAACATTCAGGGATGTAGCTGTGGATTTCACTCAGGAGGAATGGGAGCTCTTGGACCCTCCTCAGAAGGAGTTGTACAAGAAGGTCATGCTGGAGAATGCCCGAACCTGCTCTCTCTGGGTAAGGACACTTCTAGTTTCACTGAGACTGCAATCAAAGGAGACATCTTTATTTCCTAGTGTGCAAAGTTTGGAGCATTTTATCCATTACTAGAGAGAGAAAAATGCTGGTATCCTATCTCCAAGACACAGGGTTCTCCTACTGTTTGGTTTTCCTATAGAAAGTCCTTGCATTGTGTGATAGGAACCTGAGGGTTTCCTTTATTGGTCCTGAAGCTGTCTCTTACTAAGCTTCAGGTGACAGATGCAATCAATAAGGAAGCATCTCAACAAATAATCTCAGCGGTCCTTTGGTCTAACTTCTATCTGGACATGATTATTTCTGCCAGATCTCTGAAAACTGCTCAGGCAGCTTTTCCTTCAACACGTCCTCTTTGGGATGGCCCTAAAATGTTCTTTTTAACAAGTATCAATTTCTAGCTGACGGCTCCCAGATGTGTTCAGTGTAGGAGCTTTGCCCTTTAACCTTCCTTCATGTTGCCCTAAAATTCCAGCACAGGTGGTGGGAAAGGAAGAGAAGGGAATAAGCATTTGTTTTGAACTACTTTTTGCCAGATGCTGTGCCAAGTAGTTTCTTTACATTATTATGTCACTTCATCCCATAGCAATCTTCTTGGTTAGGTGATGTAATGTTCTCTGTTGAGGTTTTCTTGGGGTCTCTGGGAGCAGCCTTCCTTTCAGTTCAGTAATCATCACCTGAGCAGCCAGGGATTAAAGTCCAAATCCTTTATTGTCTCCTTCAAAGTCCTATCTCCTTCACTTGGGGCTCAGCTAGTTTTCTGGAGGCCTTCGAGTCTTGGTTTCAGTGGAGAAGTAAAGGAGGAGAGCCTGCCACCAAGGCGGTGTGAGATGAAGTGAATGAATAGTCCAGGGCTTGTGCTTCAGCCTCCAGCCATCTGTCTTCTCTGGCCTCTGTCTCTCGCTAAGTTTGTTAGAGCTTATATGCTCTCTTATCATAGGAATGAATCTTGTGAAACTGTATTAAGTACTTAGTACCTGTACTGAGCTAGAGAACTATTAAGCACCAGGCTAAACAACCATTGTCTCTTATCAATTCCACTGACTTAGCACCTTGTAAGAATCCTTTATTTCAGGTTCAGAGTTCTGGCCCATAACAAGGTGATAGTATTATACCCATTTGACAGTTGAGGAAACTGAGACAAATGAAAGTTAAGTGATTTTTCCAGGAACACAAAGTTCATAACTGTCTGAGGCTAGATTTAGACCCTAGCATTCCTGACTCTAGATCCAGGGTTCTTTACGCTACACTATCAGTTGCTTCTATATAATGGAGAATGTGCAATGAGTCCATCCTCCTGTGAAGAAGGTACAATGAGATCAACTTTTCTGCATGATGATCTTCTTTCCTAGCCTCCCAAACTCAGAAAATAAATGTTATGAGACTATAGTTGAGGAGTCCCAGGAACCTGGGGTCTTAGCCATGCTCCTGGCATTTCCTGGAATAACAGACTGGCCAATAACAGACAGTAGAATTTGGAACAAATGGGATTTATTGAGTTTTCCAGCAGAAGAATCTCATCTAAAGAGGTGACTTCCCAAGACTACCAAATAAACAGCATACAAGGTTTAAATAGGTTTCAGAGAGTAAGAAACATGATAGGGGAACAGGGAAAAAGCTGGTTCATCCAATTCCCTGTTTGGGGGGCTCTAGCTACGTCTTGTACAATAATTCATTTTAGCCAGTTTTGAAATTTTGAATTTTGAAATTAGATGTTTCTACCAGAATGGACCTTGACAGGATGGGGAGCAGAGGATTTGATGTTTTCTCCGAACATCACAACAGGATGTTCTGAGTTGCACAACAGGATAATGTAGTTTGTCCTATTTTGGGTTACTTGCATTACAAGTACTATTAAAGATTCATGTATGTGAACATGATGGAGAGAATTCAAAATGGAGCAACTCTGGGTTTGACGGCCTTTCCTTAAAAAGAACTCAATTACAAGTTTCTTTGCATGCTCATCTCTCAGTGTCTCCCCATGTCCAGGGCTTCCAGTTCCCAGAGAAGTAATCTCTTATTTTGAAAAAAGAGAAGCATCATGGATGCAGGAACAAAAGAGCTCGAGGAGCTGCTGTCCAGGTGAGTGAGGTGAAACCAGATAATTAAGAGTTGTGACGATGAGGCTGTTAAGTGTCATAGTGATGAAGGAAGTACTAGTTTTGGGGGTGGGAAGACCCAACTTGGAATTCTGTTCAGGTAGGACCCAGGTGAGACTACAAAGCTTAAATTTGTAGTGGACTAGTATCCTGGTTTCATGATTTTCTCTCTCTCCATTTAGCAACATTTGAGGAGGAGAGAAGATGACATGGAAATCAACCCAAGGCCTTTCCCTGATCCCTGTGGCTTAATCTCCATCCCATTCCTGGAGGATCATTGGTTAGATTTTTGTAGGTGACCACCATATCAGGTTAGGGAACTGGGGATAGAGATAGGACCCTGGGGTCCTTATATTATGAGACCTTTCAGGAGCCTACAAAGAAGCCCGTATGATTTTCAGTATTGGGTATGTTCAGAGTCCATCAGGAGTAGAACTTGACAAAGGTGATTACTTCCAAGTGATTGAGTACGAGGAAGGGACAGAAACAGGACTGAGGCCTGACCATGCATTCAACAATTAAGAGGGAGTAGAATGCGGGAAGTAGAGGTAGAGGCTGTGGTCAGTTATCAGCAAAGGGCCCAGCCAGGGAATCAAGAAGTACTGATGGAGCACCTTCTGTTTTAGGCACTGGGCTAAGCCATGAAGATTGCAAGGAGAGTAAGTCTCTGCTGTCAGGAAACTCAAAATCTTATAGACAAATGAGATCTGAAACTGGGAAAAAAAGAATGTTTTGGAATAGAAATAAATTAATTCAGCAGGGAAATAAAAGAATATAAGGAATGAGGATAATAATGGTTTAAGGAGAGCAGAATTGGAGAGGAAGTATTCAAAATCAAATAAAAGTGATAACTAGCATTTATACTGTACCTACTATACGTCATGTCCGGTGTAAATATTGTCTTATTTTGTCCTCATCAAAACCCTAAGAGTTAGGTGTTATTATTATACCTATTTACAGATAAAGAAACAAGGAAATAGAGGTCTTGTGACTTGCCTCCTTTCTAAAGAGGGATTAAAACTCAGTTCTTTGTGATTTGAGACTCAGTGTTTTATCCAGTGCATCACCTGTATTCAGATTTTTAAAAAGAATATGGTAAAAATGGTCATGCATGTATGAGGTAGAAAATGGAAGGAGAATTGGACAAGACAATACTGAGGGATGAAGATTCATTTCTGTAAACTCTAACCAGTCAAAATGTGAATTGCTGATTACTATTAAAAAGATTTGTTTTTCTATTGGCTCATGACAAGAGTTGCATTAAATGATAAATATACTTGAAGGTCAATTGCAAATATTACTTTGGTTTTTAAAATAATGTTTATAAGCAAAACCTTTGAAATAATAGAATTTCCTCAGACATAACTTTATATTTTCTATCACTTGGTAAACTGACTACACTTTCACTGAAACTCTACTTACTAAATGACTAATCCATGTTGTCCATCAGTTTCTCTGAGAACCTTCCAGGTAGAAGAGGAGTAACATAAACAAAGGATAAATTGAAATTAGAAAACAACCTTAGTATTTCAATGAATGGCATTTGAAGGATTTTTTTGTAGAAAGGTGGTGGTCTTCCATAATGATTTCATGATGGCCTAGACTGTACGTTCCTAGTAACCATGGTTTTTCAAGTAGGCTGCCAGCACTGCTGCAAGAATACAAACCCAAATAATGTCTTGATCTGGTGATTACAGGTTTGATCAGATGTGATTACTAGCTAATCCAGGAATGAGAGAACTGCTCTGGTGCAGTGACAGAGTCACTGAGGGGCTTTGCAGGCCTGTAATCTTCTGCAAAAGAATGGCCAACATTCCTAGAACTTTGGGAACAATTTGATGTCAAATTGAGAATCTGAAAGACTATGTTTCTCTTAGAAGCAGTCAGAGGCTGATATAGTTATTGCATAATCCCCCCAAAACAATGTATTCCTGATGCTGATAATATGGACTCATCACAAAAAGACAGTTGTTATGGTTGAAATGTGCATGTACTTGTAGTCCTAGATAAATATCTTTGTAATCATATTGGACAAGCTGATGATCATTTTTAGGGGATTCCTTTTAGGTGAAATTCCTTGGACCATTGTTTCAATCCTTTAAGGGATTTGTGAACCTCTAAAGGGGAAAGGGTACAATAAAATCAATAGTGAAACATGCCGTCCACTTCCATCCCAAAGGATGATGAACTCAGGTTCCTGTATAAGACACACATTTTCTTTTTTTTTCTTTTTTTGATTGAAACTTCAGATTTATTAACTTCTGTGTAGTGTCCTGCTTTCTAGAACCCCATTTTGTGCACCAAAATGTAGTATCCAGGCTAGCTCTCTGGAGGATCTTGGGACCAGCCTTGGTCTTAGTGAAGGCTGGAGGAGTGAAGGAGGCAGGAGAGCCACCAGGAAGATAGTCAAAGATGGAGAGTCTTTATTGCCAGTCCTCTTCAGCTCTTAGATACTTTAGTATGCTTACATCATTACAGCACACTAAGCATGTGCCAACTACAGAACCATTACATTATCACATCACACTGAACAAGTGCTAACTATAAGCACCCTGCTATTGATATGGAAATACCTCTTTACTGTAAGTATCTCTTGCTTCAAGTAGAACATAGGTGGTCACACCCTCCTTGACTTCTCAGGAAAGGTGAGAACACCAAAGGGAGGTGGGAAGCCACTCCAGATATTGTCAGCAGGTTCCTTCTGGGCTAAAAAGTTTTATATCTTACCCAGAGTTCCCCCACTATCTGTGGCCCTCTATACTGCAGGACTTTGGAAAACTCCCCCTCTTTTCTTGGGGGGGGGGAACTGCAGATAAGCAAACTCTTCAGCAGAGTCAATAGGGTAGTAGAAAAGAAGAATTAGCAATACATGATAAAGGCTAATTCAAACAACATCCATCTACAGTTGAAGAGATTACCTAAAAATACATCAGTAGTATCAATGACTCAATACCCCCTGAATTATCCTCACTGAGGAAAAACCTAGCAGAATTGTGGTTCAAAAGGGAAAAACCATGGGAGGATTAAAAAAAAAAAAAAAAAAAAAAAAAAAAAAAAAAGTGAACATAGCATATGTTGATTTACATTCATTCTCCTTAGTTCTTTTTCTGGTTGCAGATGGCATTTTCTGTACAAAGAGACACACATTTTCAGACATGGGAAATTCCATGCTTTCTTTGCAAAATGTATTTGTTAGAAAATTTTTAATTTTATTTTCGTGAGTATAGGCATTTGAAGATAATTTTTAAAAAGAAATAAATAATAGCTATGTCAAAAAAGTAATGGATCACAACAAAATCACTTATGTCTCAGGTAAATAAAAAAAAACAGTATAAAGATTGAAAATGTAGATAGTGAAAGGGGAAGATTGGAAGTTGAGACAAATTTTCAAGTACTATGGACATGGATCTGAATTGTAGTCTCAGTTGTGATATTTGGGTCAAGTCCCTCAACCATTTTTAGCTCACAGCCTGAGTTGTGAATGTGATGAGAATGATGGTCCTGCCTATGTCACAGACTAGTGAGAATCAATTGTCATCATGGGTAAAGCTCTTGGTAAATAAAATTATCCTTGTGATGTGAGTAAATAACATTTTAAAATGATGGGTTCTGCTCATTGTAGATTTTTCTTTTCCTGGAGAAGTAGAAAGTAAGTAAGTTCCTGTTCTGCTAATGGTGGGAAGGGGATATAAATGTGCATGGGTGTATGTATTCATCTCTGTGTGTTTGTGTGTGTGTGTGATCTGTATGTGTTATATTGTTTATTTGTTTTCTCAGAAGGAAAAATCAGACTTGAAAGGAAGGACATTACTGCAGAGTTAAGCCTTTCTGTGGAAGAAACTCACAAGCAAAGATTCATGAGTGATGGACCCTGTGATTTCAATTGGAGAAAAATCTGTGCTATACCTGAGAGAACCTACACTGGAGAGAAGCATCATGACAACAAAAAACATCAAAAGACTTTTACACAAAGGGCTCACCTTTTTGAACATCAGAGAATCCACACTGGAGAGAAACTTTATGACTGTAATCAATGTGGAAAAACTTTCAAATATAAGAGGAGTCTTACTGTACATAAGAGAATCCACTCTGAAGAGAAACCTTATGAATGTAATCAATGTGGAAAGGCTTTTAAAGAGAAGAGATATCTTATTAAACATCAGAGAATTCATACTGGAGAAAAACCTTATAAATGTAATCAATGTGGAAAGGCTTTTACACAAAAGCCTGGTTTTACTGCACATCAGAGAATCCATACTGGAGAGAAACCTTATGACTGTAATCAATGTGGAAAGGCTTTCAGATGCAGCTCCAGACTTGCTAAGCATCAGAGAATCCACACTGGACAGAAACCATATGAATGTAGTCAATGTGGAAAGACTTTTACATGGAAGTATGGTCTTGTTCAACATCAGAGAATCCACACTGGAGAGAAACCTTATGAGTGCAGTCAATGTGCAAAGACTTTTACTTGGAAGGAGAGTCTTGTTCAACATCAGAGAATCCATACTGGAGAGAAAACATATAATTGTGATCAATGTGGGAAGACTTTTACGGAGAGGAGATATTTTATTGTACATCAAAGGATCCACACTGGAGAGAAACCTTATGAGTGCAGCCACTGTGGAAAGACTTTTACATGGAGGGCTGGTTTTATTGCGCATCAGAGAATCCACACTGGAGAGAAACCTTATGAATGTAACCAGTGTGGAAAGGCTTTTACACAGATGTACAGTCTTATTGCACATCAGAGAATCCACACTGGAGAGAAACCTTATGAATGTAACCAATGTGGAAAGGCTTTTACACGTACGTACAGTCTTATTGAACATCAGAGAATCCACACTGGAGAGAAACCTTATGAATGTAATCAATGTGGAAAGGCTTTTACACGTATGTACAGTCTTATTGTACATCAGAGAATCCACACTGGAGAGGGACGATATGAATAAGTCAGAAGAGCTTTCCTTTGCCAGAAAAGGCAAACACTGGGAGGAAGAAAGATTTCATTAGAAAGGCAGTCCATTATTAAGATACTGTTCATCACATCCAACTGAAATCTACCTCTGGCATCTTGTTCTTGTAGATCCCAGATATTGCCTCTGGGATCAAGCACAATGAGTGTGATACATCCTAAACATGACGACCTTTCAGATATTTGAACAGTATTTCATCTTGCTCCCCTAGTTTTCTCTTTTTCAGGATAAGTAACCTCAGATCTTTCCATTTCTCTTCATTTGGCTGGTCTCCATTATATTCATAGCCATTCTTTGGGCCTATTCCAATTTGTCAATGTCTCTTCTTGATTATAGCCAATTTAACATAGATAGAAATAGTTACCTTATTTTTCCAAATTCATTTCCTTGTTGTCTCCTCCATTAGATTGTGAGCTCCTTCAGAGCAGGGACTTTCTTTTGCCATTCTTTGTGTCCCCAATGCTTAGCTCATTGCCTAGAAAACAGTATGTGCTTAATAAAGGCTTGTTAACAGAATCTCATAAACTCCAGTGCCTAGAGATGAACATGATAGTTCAGATGTGATCTGAAGGTAGAAAGGGAGCGGGGAGCATCCTCAGTTGCCTTGACCTATATTTTGCCATTTGACTTTGATTAATCTAGAGGAATGAGTGAGGTTAATAACTTTGCACAGCTCTGCCTTGCCTTTTTAACTATTCTGGTTCAATTCTAGAACATCTGTTGTCATCTCTACTAGTCAGGATGACGCTTTAAGGTGTCATATTATCTCTAGATGTTTTTGTACATTTAGAGGAAATTTATTATCTAACATTAGTTATTTCTGCAAGATCCAGGTGGATGATATCAGTATTTTCAAGATGAAAAGAATTGTTATCAGCCCATGTTTCAAACTTGCACCCAATTATATTGTTTTCATCACCTACCAATGTCTGTTCTTTGATCTATCTTTAAAATTAGGGGAGGGTGCCTTTAATGATTCAGGTCTTTGAACTCGATGGGAAAGTCATTTTCTTTCTTTATTAGTAAATTCATGCTTACCTAATAAACTGCTAATGCTCCGAGTTTTGCATCTCACTTAACTTGATTTTATTTGTGACAATTAGGCCTGGTGGTCTTCAGACCATTCATGCAGTCTCTCCTGAAGAACTCTTTAGCTTATAGAATCTATGCATGGAAACCATTGTAATTCAGTGACACCTGATTGTCTTGAGAACATCATAGCAGTCTTACATGACTTGTTCAGCCATTTCTGTCATGTATGACTCTGAGCAAACCCATGTGTGGGTCAAGGGAGGATGTGAAGCTGAATCTTCCTGATTCTAAACTCCAGGCTCTAGCTGCCCTTAGTTTCATCTTAAAGGAGCCTGTAAGCTTATAGAACATTAGTTATGTATTCAGTCAGTCATGGTTTTGGGGACCTCATGAACCATGCCATGACACCCTTCTATTCTCCAGTTTCTCTGTCTTCCAAGTTCATGTTCATTGTTTTCATGGTATTATCCATCTCATCTTCTGCCTTCCCCTTTTCCTTTTTCCTTCTGCCTTTTCCAGCATCAGCGTCTTTTCTAATGAATCTTATCTTTTCTTTATGTAGCCAAAAATGTTTCAGTTTCACTCTTTGACCCTACAGTGAATCATCTGAATTAATGTCTTTAAATATTGCCTGATTTCACCTTTTTTTTTCTGTTCAAGGAACTTTCAAAAGACTTCTCCAGCACAACAGTTTTAAAGTATTGCTTCTATGGCCGTCAACTTTCTTTATGCTGCAGCTCTCATAGTCATGCTTCTGGAAGACCTATAACTTTGAATATTTGGAGTTTTGTTGGCAAGGTGATGTCTCTACCTTTTAGTATGCTGTCCAAAGTTGCCATAGTTTTCCTTCAAAGAAGCAAGCATCTTTTAATTTCATCACTGTATTTGTATAGTTATCTCTTAGACCAAGATATGAAATTTGACACTGCTTCTGTTTCTTTCCCTTCTGTTTGCCAGGAAGTGATGGGACCAGTTGCCAAGATCTTTATTGTTATTTAATGTATTAAGTGACAATCCAGCTTTTGAATATTCTTTTTAATTTGTGACTAAAACAAGCATTTTCATAACATAGTACAATAAAAAGATGATTATACATGAAACTCCAACTCTACTGTGCAAAACTTACTATTCCTTTCAAATCTACTTGATGATTACAAAATCATCAAGTAAATTTTTTCTTCCATTCTCCTACTGTGGATATGGCTATCATTAAGGACAAATAGGTATATATCTGGAAAATTATTCTATACATGTTTCTATTTGTCAACTCTTTCTCTGGATACAGATAAAATCTTTTTTTTTTTTTTTTAATGTGGCCTTTATAGTTAATCTGGATATGTATAGCAGACAAAATAACATATTTGCTCAAAGTTATGCTTAAAATAATATTGCTGTTGCTGTATACAGTATTTTCTTGGCTCTGTTCATTTCACTCTTCAGTATTTTGTGCAAATCTTTCTGTGTTTTTCTAAAATCTTGAGCTCATCATTTCTTGTAGCAGTTTTATTCTGTCACAATCATATACCACAATTTGTTCAGCCATTCCCCAATTGATGGGAATCTCTTCCATTTCTCATTCTTTGTCATCACAAAGAAAGCTGCTATAAATTTTTTTTTTTTTTTGGCTGAGCCAATTGGGGTTAAATAACTTGCCCAGGGCCACACAGCTAAGAAGTGTTAAATGTTTGAAACCAGATTCTAACCTGACTCTAACCCAACTCCTGACTCTAACCCTCCTAACTTCAGGGCTGGTGCTCTATCCATTGTACTACCTAGTTGCCCCTACTATAAATATTCTAGAACATATTTGTCCCTAATCATGCCCAATCATTGGGACATAATTCCAAATTTCTCTCTAAAATAGTTGTTTCATTTTACAATTGTACCAGTGAATTAATGCCCCAATTTTTGCACACCCTCTTCAACATTTGTCACTTTCCCTTTCTATCTTTTTAGCCAATCTGGTAGTTGTAATATATCAAGGTTATTTTTCATCTGCATCTTTCTATTTTTTTTAAATAGCCTTTTATTTACAGGTTATATGTATGGGTAACTTTACAGCATTGACAATTGCCAAACCTCTTGTTCCAATTTTTCCCCTCCATCCCCTCCCCCCCTCCCCCAGATGGCAGGATGACCAGTAGATGTTAAATATATTAAAATATAAATTAGATACACAATAAGTATACATGACCAAACCGCTATTTTGCTGTACAAAAAAGAATCGGACTCTGAAATATTGTACAATTAGCCTGTGAAGGAAATCAAAAATGTAGATGGGCGCGATTGGGAATTTAATGTAATGGTTTTTAGTCATCTCCCAGAATTCTTTCACTGGGGTTCATTTCATTACTGCTCCATTGGAACTGATTTGGTTCATCTCAATCCTGAGGAAGGCCAGGTCCATCAGAATTGGTCATCATATAGTATTGTTGTTGAAGTATATAATATCTCTTGACCCTGCTTGTTTCATTCAGCATCAGTTTGTGTAAGTCTCTCCAGGCTTTTCTGAAATCATCCTGTTGGTCATTTCTTACCAAACAATAATATTCCATAATATTCATATACCACAATTTATTCAGCCATTCTGCAATTAATGGGCATCCACTCAGTTTCCAGCTTCTGGCCACTACAAAGAGGGCTGCCACAAACATTCTTGTACATACAGGTCCCTTTCCCTTCTTTATGATCTCTTTGGGATATAAGTCCAGTAGTAACACCATCTGCATCTTTCTAATCAGTAATGATTTAGAAAATTTTTATATTACTATAAATTGTTTTGATTTCTTCACTGTAAAACTGACTGTTCATATCATTTATTGAGTTACAGTTGAGGAATGATTCATTCTTCTAGATTTGACAAAGTTCTAATTATTCTGTGAATTTCCTTCTATCTTATTTTTATTATTTTCCTTCTTAACCCCTTTTTTTTTCCTATCCCTCTGCTTTATATTTTCCTCTTGCCCTCTTATTCTTTCTTTTAGCCACACCTCTAAAATCCTCACCCTTATCTTCTCTTCCAGGTCTCCTGAACTTATTCTATACAAAGACCTTGCAAAAGACCTTTCCCAACTCTATCCCTTCAGTTTCCTTACTTTTCTGGAAGTTCAGAAGGCTTCTAGAATCCTTCAGCTGTAAATGTTGTTTCCTCTTCAACTCAGATAGAAAAAGACCAACATTATGAGATCTTAATTTAATAAATCATATCAAAATTCTATATATAAGGCCCCAGAACTGTGAGCTGCACATTGTAAGTTTACGTGCTTAGTTATGGGAAGTTAACTCCACCTTTGTTTTTCTTCATCATGGTGTCGAAGCTCAGTCAGGCAGAGATGATGATTGCATAGAAAGTTCCCCCAAAATATTTTGTATCTCCAAATCAATCCCTTGCTCATTAAGAGCAAGTGACCATTTTGTGACTACTTAGATCACTGTTTTTGATAGCTTATACCATTTCCTCCTAGTCAACCTAATATTCTCTAATTCAATCAATCATGAGATTGACTTAATCTTACAACAAATAATGGTTCTCTAGTGATATAATGATTGGTTTATACTCAGTGTACTGCATATAAGCTGGGACAAACTCAGCCAGAGAGGTCAGAGAACAGCAACTGCTTCTCAGTCTCCTTGTATCATCCTCTCTCAAGAGGAGATCCATTCTGGGTTGGATCTCTAGCAGCCACTGTCAGGTGGCTCCCGTGTACTCCAGCAGCTCTCCCGTGTGTTCCAACACTACCTAATAAGTTAGTCATGCTCAGAACCTTGTCTCTCACTTTAATTTTCAAAAACAACACTGGCAATGTCTTTCTCATAAGTCAGCTTCAAAACTAACCTCAGGTAATAAAATTGTTTTTGTTGTTCTGTTCAATTGTATTGAACTCTTTTTGATCCCATGGACCATAGCATGCTAGGCCCTTCTATCCTCCACTCTCTTTCAAAATCTGACCAAGTTTATGTTCATTCTTTTTATGACACCATCTCATCATCTGCCATCACTTTTTCCTGCTGCCTTCAAATTTTTCCAACATCATGGTCTTTCCCAGTGAGTCCCATCTCCTTAACATGTGACCAAAGAATTTCTTCAATTTTTCTTGGTATTTGGTATTTGACCTTCCAGTGAACAGCTTGAATCATTTCTTTAAAATATTGACTAATGTGATCTCCTTGATGTTCAAGGGGCTCTCAAACATCTCCTTCACCACAATTCCAAAGCACTGATTTTGTGACTCTCATCTTTCTTTATAGTCCAATTATTACAGCCATAAATTGGTACTGGAAAGATCATAGTTTTATCTATGTGGACTTTTGTCATCAAGGTAATGCCTCTGTTTTTTAGTCTGCAGTCCAGATTTGCCATAGATTTCCTTCCAGAAAGCAAGCAATTGAGTTCATTCTCTAGGATGTCTGATTCTAGGTCAGTAACCACATTATGGTTGTTGGTGATGTTAAGATCTTTCTTGTATAGTTCTTTTGTGTATTCTTGCCACCTCTTCTTAATGTCTTCTATTTTTGTTAAGTCCCTACCATTTTTGTCTTTTGTCATGCCCATTTTTTGCATGAAACTTTCCCTTGATATGTTTAATTTTCTTGAAGACATTTTCTGTCTTTTCCATTCTATTGTTTTCTTCTATTTCTTTGCCTTGCTCATTTAAGAAAACTTTGATGTTTTTCTTTGCTGTTCTCTGGAATTCTGCATTCAATTGGGTATATCTTTCCCTTTTACTTTCCTCCTTTCATCAGCTATTTGTAAAGTCTCATAAGAGAATCATTTTGCTTTCTTGCTCTTCTTTTTCTTTTAGATGTTTTTCATTTCTGCCTTCTATACAATATAGTTCTTTAGGCACTCTTTTTGCCAGATCTAATCCCTGAAATCTATTCATTACTTCTTCATATTCATGAAGGATGTTGTTTAGGTCATACCCATGTGATCTGATGGTTTACCCTGCTTTCTTCAAGTTAAGTCTGAATTTTATAATAAGAAATTTATGATCTGAGCAAGATGTTGAATAGTTTGCCTTGAATGAAAAAAAGATGCCATTCAGTCTTTTTTGAGATTATACCCAAGTACTACTTTTCTTACCCTGAAGATTACGCTATTTCTTTTGAGCAATTCTTGCCCAAAGTAATTTATATAATGATCACTTGAATCAAATTCTTACATTATTTTCCATTTAAGTTCATGGATACTCAAGATGCCATTTTTAATCTTTCCATCTCCTTTTTGACTACATCCATCTTACCTTGGTAAGATAAGATCTTATATTTATAGATCTTACATTCAAGGTTCTTATGCACTATTGATCATTACAGCACATCAGACTTTCCTTTGGACACTGAGCACATCTGGAGCTGAGCTTCCTTTAAACTTTGGTCCAGTTATTTTATTAGTTTTGGAACTATTTGCAGTTATTCTCCACTCTTCCCCAATAGCATCTTGGGGACCTTCAAATCTGAGGGCTCATCTTCAAATGTCATATCTTTTATGATTTTAATACTGTCCATGGGTGGTGGTGTGTGATGGGTTGTGGGTTTTTTTTTTTTTGTTGTTGTTGTTGTTGTTTTGGCAAAGAAACCAGAGTAGTGTGCTATTTGCTTCTTCAGTTGATCACCTTTTGTCAGAAATCTCCATTATGATCTGTCTGTCTTGGGTCCCTCTAAATAGCATAGTTCATAATTTCATTGAGCTATTCATGTTCCTCCACCACAACAAGACAGTGATCCTGGAGGAGACCATTCACAGTCATGTTGTGAATATTTTGGTTTACGTGGGGCTTTTCTTAGGGCTTTTTAAAATCTCATTTGAGTTTATGCCTTAATGGGATCTCTAGATCAAAGTGTATAAGAACTTTTAGTCACTTAAAAAGAAGCATCTATGCTTCTACTATGTAGAAACTTCCATTAAAGTTGTGTGGTTTGAATCAGAAAGACCTGATCTTTGATACTAATTATATGATCTAAGTCATTTAACTCCTCAAATTTCATTTTCTTTTTTTAAAATGATGACAGCTTTTTTTTCAAAATACATGCAAAAATAGTTTTCAACATTCATCTTTGCAAAACCTTGTATTCCACATTTTTCTCCCTTCCTCTCCCTCTCTCCCTCCCCTAGAAAATAAGTAATCCAATATAGGTTAAACATGTGCAATTCTTCAAAACTTATTTCCACATTCACAAGAAAAATTGGATCAAAAGAGAAAAAATGAAAAAGAAAAATGCAAACAACCACAAAGGTGAAAGTACTATGTTATGATCCACATTCAGTCCCCATAGTTCTCATTTTTCTTTTTCAGTAAAATGGGGGGACTAATACTTAAGGAGTCCAATAAGCATTTGTACAAGATAGTTTTGGGTACTGGAGATACAAAATGAAGAATAGGAAGGAAATTAATTACTTTTATTCTTATAGTTATTCAACTCACTGTGACGACCACGCTAGCAACCCAGATACCCCAGAATCAGCTGGAGTCAGGATAAGCAAAAGTCCTTAGCCTTTATTCTTGGTCTTTATGAGTAGAAGTGAAGGGGGTGGAAGAGAATCTCCACAACCTCCTTCTTCCTTGTCCACTGCTAAAGTGACCCTTGCTCATCTTATTCCATCCCCTAGTCCCTCCTACAATCCTCTGTATACACCAGTCATTGAGCCAGCACAGGATAGGGGGAAGGAGCATTTCCCAAGCATATGCCCATAAAGTATTGTCCAATCAGTAGTTAGCCTCAAGTGCTCACGGCTGTCCTGACCTCAGTGCAGTTTCAGCCCTCTACAACTCACAGGATAAAATAATACATATGTTAAGTGCTTTTTACCATTTCTTCCTACCCAAATTAAAGAGAATCCTGTCCATCTTATGTGGAGTTATTCCTTATTTACCCAACTTGTGACTCTGCTGACATATTATTTTGCTTGTTCAATGAAATTATTCTTTATTTGGCATAGCTGTTCTGGAATGACTGGACATCTAGCCTATATAATTAGGGCCCTGGGAGGAGGAAGCATCTCAGATTGTGAGGAAGATCTGAGGTCCACTTTATTCGAGGGGACAATGGACCCTTTAATAAAGTGCCATTGATCAGACCTTTGCTTCAGTCTCTCTTATTGTAGGTGGGATAATTTTAATCTCCACATTTCAAAGACCAAAAGAAGGAGAAAGAGGAAGAAGAGGAGGAAAAAATAAGCACAATAGAACAGCACTTTTGAAAATATTTGCAAACACCTAGGGATCTTCCATCTCTGTGAAGGAATGGGCTGTGAAAGGGAGAATTCTCCCAGGTCTTTTCTGTTGAGCCATGCTTGTTCTTTATAATTTTGCAACATTTACTCTTTTTTTATAATAATTTTTTTTATTTTTCAAAATACATGTAAAGATAGTTTTCAGCATTCATCCTTGCAAAAACTTGTGCTTCATATTTTTCTCCCTCCCTTTCCACATCTCTTCCCTTAGACAGCAAGTAATCCAATATAGGCTAAACATGTGCAATTCTAAACAAGTTTCTACATTTATCATGCTGCACAAGAAAAATCATATCAAAAAGGGGAGAAATTAGAGAGAAAAGCAAGCAAGCAAACAACAACAACCAAAAAAAAAAAAAAAAAAAAGGTGAAAACACCATGTTGTGATCCATATTCAGTAACCATAGTCTTCTCTCTGGATACAGGTGCTCTCTCCATCACAAGTCTATTGAAATTGGCCTGAGACCTCATTGTAACATTTACTCCTGACTTTTAATTATTACAAATCTTTGTGCTGACTTTACTCTGCATCAGTCCATACAGATCCTTCCATGTTTTCCTGTTCATCTCATTTATCATTTCCACAGTTAATATTCCATTACAGTCATGTATTAGAAGCATTTAACCATTCCTCAATTGAGGGACATCTCTTTGCTTCCAATTCTTTGCTATCACAAAAAGTGCTGGTATCAATATTTTATTGTATGCGGTTGGGGACTTCAATGGGGAATCAACAGGGATAAGAACAGTATTGGAATCTCTACATCAAAGAATATGGATATTTTAAGGACTCACATATGCAAAAATGTTTGCAGCAGCTCTTTTTGTGATAGAACGGGAAAATGAGTAGATACCCATCAGTTGGGGAATGATGAACAAGTAGTGGTATATGAAGGTAATGGAATATCATTGTTTTATAAAACATGATGAACAACTGATTTTAGAAAGGTCTGGAAAAGATTTACACGAACCGATGTTGAGCAAAACAAGCAGAATCAGGAATACAGTGTGCACAATAACAACAGGAATGTGCAATGATCAATTCAGAAACATTCAGTTCTTCTCAGTGGTTCAGGAATCCAAAGCAATCCCAACCAGACTTTGGACAGAAAATGCCATTTGCATCCAAAAAAGAACTGTGGAGATTGAATGTAAATCAATGTATGTTATGTTTACTTCTTTTTTTCTGTTATTTTATCTCTCCCATGGGTTTCCCCTTTACTCTGATTTTTCTCTTCCAATATGATTCATAAAGAAATGTTGTGTTCAAAATAAAGAAAAGAAAAAAGGATATAGATATTTTAGGCAGTGTATTTGTGTAATTCCAAGTGGCTTTTAAAGCAATATCTGAATGTCAGTGATGATGTGGTGATAGTTTTGGTGATTGTGGCAATGATTGTGAAGATGATGATGATGAAACAGAGTTCCTGAATCCTTTGCTTTTGGAGCACATGCCTTAGAAAGTTCTGCTTTTTGTGATCACTGTGAGTGTTTGTATTGGAGGATCATAATATCTGAGATCAGATCCTTAAGCAAAGGGTTGTTGAGATTTGGGCATTACTTCATAGGAGGGAATCAGTTGGAGCACTGAAAGGACAGTGGATTTGGACCTGGATTCCAATCCTGGCTCTACTCTATATGACCTAACCAAGTGTGCTTGAGCAAGTCACTTAATCTTTCTTTCATTTCAGTTTCTTCATTCTTAAAATGAGGTCAGACTAGACAAGCTGTCAAAGAACTCTGCCAAGTCTACACCTGCGGAATCAGAGTAAAGGGGAAACCCATGGGAGAGATAAAATAATAGAAAAAAAGAAGTAAACATAACATGTATTAGAATCAAGTGGGATATTATAAAGTGTTTACAAACCCTAAATGTGCTATATGGATGTTGACTGTTTATTATATGATAAAGGACTGCTGTCTAGTGGAAGAAGCAGACTGCCTCTTCCCTCTGCCTCACAGAACTAGAGTACACCGAATATCACTTTTGTCAATATGCCCATTAATTAGCCTTATTGAGCTGTGGTTTTCTTCCTTTTTTTCTTGTTTCAGGCAGTGACTCTCTCGGAAGAGGTGAGAAGAGGATCACAGTGAGGACAGTGTACCAAGGTGACATAAAAGTAAAGGTTATAATACAAAATTATTTCAATAAATACAATGTTTTTGGAATAAATGAATCTTTTGTGCATCTGAAGCAATGGTAATACAATGATCAAGTAGGATCGTCCTTGTTTTCAAAGAGCTTCTAATCTAATAATAAGGTGTGAAACCAGAGAAACTGAGGCAAATAGATTGGTTTTTAATCTTTAATGTGGAGTTTAAGCTGACCAGATGGAACTCTTATCCAAGATATTCGGTGCAGATAAACTGAGGCAGGGGACTTATATAGGGTTTTAGCTAATTAGGGTTTACAAACAGAACACATAACCTGAGTATACAAACTTATAAGGAAACAAAGGCAGATAAGGGGGAGAAGGTCACTGGGAGGATGGACAAGCCATGATACCAGGAAAGGATCATAACTTAATCCTGACAAGATAGGGATCAACATAAGAAGACTGAGGACAGGAGATAGCAAGGCAAAGGACAATACTCAAAAGAAGGGGGAATTATCCTAGCAAGGATCCAGATAAAACATCTGGAGGTTATGACTCAGTGATATATAAAGGCGATCAGAGCTTCAAGTTTTTCCTGAGCTTTTCTTTAAACTCAATTTTTTTTTTTATTAAAGCCTTTTATTTACAAAACATATGCATGGGTAATTTTTCAACATTTACCCTTGCAATACTTTCTCTTCCAAATTTTTCCTTCCTTCCCCCCACCTCCTCCCCTTGATGTCAGGTAGTCCAATACATTAAACTCAATTTTTCTGTCCTAATGGCAAGGGAGGAGTGTAGCTATGGGTTATTATTCAGGGTTCCACAAGGGAAATGAACACAAATTCAGAACAGTCAGAAATAACAACTAGAAAAAGTCCTTTGAGATTTAGGCTTAAAATTCCCCTGATAGTCATCCAAAGGTGTGGTGTTCTCTTCTTTTTTATAATATAATGATTCTCTGGGAGCAGGTTTCTTGGGGAGATTTTCTGGAGGCAGCCTTAGTTTTGGTTCAAATTAATAATCACCTCAAAATGCAGCCAGCTGATAAAATCCAAATGTTTATTTTCTCCTTCCAAGTCTTGTCTCTTTCCTTGGGCCCGGTTAGCTTTCTTAGAGGCCTCTCTCCCTCCTTGGTTCCAAGAAGTCTTGCAGCTTGTCTTTTGGCTCTTCCAGCTTTTGCCTCTAGCTCAACTCCAACTCAATCTCCTCCACTGATTGACTGAAGCTCTAAGAGCTTCTTATATATCATCTCTTTAAGGTGTGAACCCAAAGGTTGACTCCTCCTCTGAGAGTGGGATTATGAGAGGTGTGAATTCACAAAGTTACAAAGTTTTGTGTATCTCCTGTACTTGTGAACATCAATGTGTGAGCCAATGTGTGAATTCTCAAAGGTGTAAACTCAAGCATTGTTTTTACCAATACTAGTGACTTCACACCTTGTAAGGATTTGCTCTAATGTGTGAACCAATAAGCATTGTATCAATTCCATTGAGTTAACACTAGGATTCTAACACAAAGGAGTTGTCCCTTAGTGGAGGGATTGATTCTGGGGCATACCTATGTTCTATGCAGTAAACATTTCAGTGGGTAAAAACCAACATTGCAGCTTATTAGCTCTATTTGCCTAATACTTAGTAACCTTTATTAGTGCTACTATGAAAAGAGATATAGTTCTTATCTTAGAGAAATGTTGTTATAATTTCAATTACTTTGAACCTATCACATTTCTTGAACTTGGATGATGATGTTAAGAGGTCTTGTTTTTCTCCAAGTTTTCCCTACCAGTGAATCTTTGGCAGAACCATTTAAAAAATGAAATCTATTTGGTTTTTGAAAGTCAAAATGCTTATTCCCATTTGGGAATATATATACAAACATCAATAATATTAATTCTAGTGAGATTATGAAAGGGAATTGATCCCCATTAAACTTTAGCTGAGAAAATGTAAAATACTTTCTCTAAAATGTTCTATTTTTCTTTCAGCAGTTGGAAGCATTTAGGGCTAATTTTGCTGTATTGTTTTCAAGTGCATTCTCTTCCAGTGTAAAGTTTTCACTAGAAATGAACCTGTTAACTTCGATGGAGGGAGGAATGATGAAGCTCTCGTTTGATCTTTCATTTTGTAACTTTTTAGCACACATGCAGATCTTTCTACCTTAAGATCTGTGTCCTCATAGAGCCAAGTGTTGACTGAGAAGAGGCATGTACTTAAAAAGTATTGGGGCCTTGATGGAAAACTACAATTCATTGAGGTGAAATTCAACAATAACTCCTTTTAAGTATTGTTTCTGCAGGAGCTTTCAATAATAGTTATTGGAAAGCACCTCTTCTTAGGTGGTGAGTTAAGAATATACTAAGGGAGCAATTAATATTCTTCTTATTCAGTTATAGAAATTTAGAAAAAAAATTAGCCATACTTTTTAGCAGAATGCTACTGCTAGCAGGCACCTTCCTTCTTTGGCCCTCTTGTGTTCTCTTTTCTCCATCTTCATCTAGTGGTATTGGGATAGCCACAATATAGTTTCAACTCTTCTGCCTGCTTCCTCCTTCCTTGCTGTGGTGAACTCTGCTTACTTTTTTCTGCTTCCTCTTTAGACCAGTCTTTAAGGAAAATAATGAATGAATGGAGTCATTTGTCATGATTATCAAAGCATTTGTGCTGGGAGAGTTCTTAGAAGTCCTTTAGTTAAATCCTCATTATACAAGGGAAGAAAGAGAAGTCTCAAGAGGTTGTGTGATTCTCTCTCTAAGTAATGCTCCTAGTAAACCTCTATATTAAAACTCCAAATGATAAAAATATATCTGAAGTATCTGAAAATAGATTAGGGATTGTTGCTACATGTAGAGCCATGCTATCAAAGGTTCTAAAACCCATCCATGGATGTTTTCATTTCCTTAAAATGTATGACATGCAAGCCTGTTTATACATGATATTGGTCTTATTTTTCAACCACCGGTATGATTCAGGATTTCAGGTTTAGTATTTTTGAGCCAGGCAAAATATTTTTATTCTAATTAATAAACACTTTGATATCAGCCACGGTTAATACTTGAAAATGTCTACAGTAGTAGAGGATACCCTCAGCATGTTTATGATTTCAGAAAGTTCATTTTATTGTGATCTTTTTCCATTTCTGAGATAGAAATAAATTCCTTTTCTAACTTGCACATTTTAGACCTTTAGACATAATTATAGGTATAGGTATAGGTAGTGAGAAATATAAAAGAAAACCAATGTCAATGATGAAAAAAGAACTAACTCTCTTGTCATAATCTCTATCCCAAATGCAGATTTTGCCTAACTCAGATGTTTCGAATACATCCCCTTCTATCCAGAGAGTCATTCCTTATAGTAAAGAAAAGAGAAAGGGAACACTTCAGCAAAACTAATCAACAAATTAGTTAAGTCTAATAGAACACATCTTTACTCCTCTCACCTTTTCAGACAAAAGAGGGGAGACATATTTTGTCATCTATACTTTATTATTATAATTACACAATATTCATTTTTATTTTGTTATTTATGTTGTTTCTATTAGCATTGTAGTCATGATGATTGTTTTCTTGGTTCTACTTACTTTATTTTGTATAAGTTCACATGGATCTTCTCATGCTTCTGAAGCACCCACAGTGTGGGTAATATGAATTGTTTATATTTATATTTTCTTATCATACCAAAAGATTCCATTTCATTCATGCACTTAACACAGTATCTGACACATAGCAGATTTTAATAAATGTTTGTTGATTAATTGATATACAACTTGTTTAGCTATTTTCCTGTCAATGAGGATCTACTTTATATTTCAGTTTCTTTGTTACTACCAAAAAAACAAAACAAACAAAAAACAACCCTTGATCATTTGAATAATTTAATGCTCTTAATTTTATTGCTGGTATTGTTTCTTTCTGATTGTATTATCTCTCTTTCAGTTAATATTTGGAACCTGATGATGGGTTCTGATCCTGTCCATTGTTACCAACCCAACTTAAGAATGCAGATATCAGCCCTCAGACTACTTGGTGCTAATGACATAAACTGAGATCTTTGGCCTTCAAACTCCCAGTTAATTGGTTTCATTCAATTGAAGATCTTGGTCAATCACGCTCCATTGAATTGCCACAAATGACTCTCAGTGGCTCAAACTCCCAGTTAAGTAATCTCATTCAATTTTAAATTGAATTGAAAATCAGTCTGTCAGGAGTTGGCCCCAGAATTCTGGGCCAAAGATCAAAGCAAGCCCCAATATATCTAGGGCTATATGCCCTGATATCTTTGCAGATGTCCTAAATAGGACCTTGCCCTTTGTTAAGATATCCTCTTCTCAACGTAACCCACCTTGGCAGATGTTTTAACAGACGTTGCCCACTTATGAAGATATTCTCTTCTCATTGTTAACCTTTGCTATCTTCCTAACAGGACCTTTTGCTCACTAAGAAATCTGTCTTCCTACTAAGCTGGCTTCTCAGTGCCACTAAATCCTTATTTGCCACACAGTTTTCGGTTTTTGAATTTGCTTCTAACCAGAGGGATTTCCACTCCAATTCTCGCACCTCATCACAACTACCACTAACCTCATCATTTGCATCTCATCACTCCAATTGCTACAGCATCTGACTTTGAGGGCAGAGTGGAACATCCCAAAGAGAAAAAATATTGGCAAATAGCTCATTTTCAAGTTCAAAAGTTAGTGAGTTTCTAGTTCCCTTTTGCCTTAATAATTGGTAGGTGAAATTAAACCTAGAGGAGACCTCCTAGACAGAAGGAAAATGTTGAGCAGACTGATGGTAATCACAGTCAGTGAAGACCTGAATACTATCTGCACCTTGATCTAAGATCAATTTTTGGCCCCACATTCAAGAGGAAACCAGTGCTATAATGTCATTCAAGTCTATATGGTGAGGGCAGTTTCCCTTCCACTCTAATTCAAAATTAGACTGAAAATTGGTTTTATTCATCCCAAGATTTTCTCACATGGAATTAGTGATGACTCCAGTGAAGATAGATTTAAGCCAGCATTAACTGGTTAATTTGTTGTCATAGGATGTCACATCTGAAAACTGTTTCCTTTTGATTGTGACTTATTTCAGACTAGTTCAGAATGTAGTTTTCTTCCTTTTTAAAGAATAATCTAC
The DNA here is from genome assembly GCF_902635505.1 of Sarcophilus harrisii. Taxonomy (NCBI): domain Eukaryota; kingdom Metazoa; phylum Chordata; class Mammalia; order Dasyuromorphia; family Dasyuridae; genus Sarcophilus; species Sarcophilus harrisii. Next base: position 661,797,864 of record NC_045427.1, on the reverse strand, counting down.
ACATTATTATGATTGAAGATATTTAGATGTCAGTGAAGAGTTGAACATGGTTTGATCTGCTTTATGATGAATTTGAATCTAAAGAAACAATCTGATTTTAGCATTAGAAAGAATGAGCAGAAAAAAATCGACAATAATTCATTGGTCAGAATTGGAACAAGCTCTGATTCCTATACCCTTTCCTCATGGCAGAGATCTTGTTAGATTTGTGTATCTTTAAGATCACACACATATATTTCTTACTCTTTCATGATCAAACCTGGACACTTAAATGATATGGAGTCAGAGGTATTTAGGATTAAGACCAAAATGTTCTCAGAAGTCTTAGAGATCCACCTCGTTTGGTCTTGGTATGAAAGTGAAGATCTGGTTGTTTCTAGCTACTAAAAGGCATATCCTTTGTGTCTGGTGGGAAAAACCACAGTAAAATTTGTCATGCTACTAAGGCAAGAAATTCTTTACTCCATATAGAACAGGTTGCTACCAAGATAGCATTTTAGCACAAAGTACAAGGTTGTTTGAAAGTGGTGTACCTCACTGCCCATAAATTTCCCAACCAACTCACTGATCATTTGGACATACTTTAAGATTTCAACAAAATTTAAAGTACCAACAGAGTATCAAGTTTTCTGTCTTCATTCTGTCATGGAAGAAGTAGTTTAGTTGAAGCAATATTCTAACTAGGAAAAGAAAACAAGTTGCTCTATTATAATAGCTTTTAAAATCTACTTTATTTCTATTCCAGAATGGGGATCACCAAATACTATACTTTCTGCATCCCTCCATCATCATGCTGTGCCATTTTGCTTTTCCCAGTAGGCATGGTGATAAACATGCCAGCATTTCAGTGTGGATAATGAGAGTTCAAAAAGTAAATCCTTTGTGCTAGTTTCATAAGCTGGATGATTAGGGTGATAGTCATACTGTTGAATTGGAGGATTAACAAGGTCACCAAAGTATTGGTTATCTTTCAATTTTTCTTGCATGGCCTTCAGAATTGAGACTTTGGGGCACACTGTCAGAGTGATGCCATTTATACTGTTTAAATGGAATGATTTGTATCCAGAATTTTACTATAGCTCTTTATGTAGTGAAAACTTCATGTTAGGAAAAAGGTATAAATATTTTGCTGGCTACGTAGGATCAAAATAGTAAAATGAAAATACTCTTTACCTGTAAAAAGGAAAATGATTTTTTCATCTTAGTGCTACTTATATATCCTTACAGATTAGAGTCAGATGTAGAATTTTAAAGACCGTGTCCATTGCCATAACTGTCAGTGAGATGCTGCTTGGGGTGTTGGACAGATCACTTAATAATTTTTCATCTACAAATGGGACTTGAGCACAAGTACGATATAAAGATGAAACATATTTTCTATCATCTGAGTAAAATTCAAGGTAATACATATGAAATATTAAGGGCCAAAGAGATGGGTTCGAAGCTTTTAAGTACTAATTTGGGTTACTTGAAAAAATACTTTTTGTAAGCATGGACCTTGCTGAAATTTTCAATTTTAAATTTCTGATAGACCTGGCCATCTTCAGCAATGAGATGAACCAAACCAGCTCTAACGGAGCGCTAATGAACTGAACCAGCTACACCCAGCGAAAGAACTCTGGGAGATGACCAAGAACTATTACATTGAATTCCCAATCCTCTATTTTTGTCCGCCTGCATTTTTGATTTCCTTCACAGGTTAATTGTACAATATCCCAGAGTCCGATTCTTTTGTACAGCAAAATAACGGTTTGGACATGTAGACTTATTTTGTATTTAATTTATACTTTAATATATTTAACATGTATTGATCATCCTGCCATCTAGGGAGGGGTGGGGAAAAGGAGGGAAAAATTGGAACAAAAGCTTGGCAATTGTCAATGCTGTAAAATTATCCATGCATATAACTTGTAAATAAAAAGCTATTAAAAATTTTTAAAAAGCTAATGGAAAAACTGAATTATTCTGATAATACTTAGACCAGAAAGAGTTTGGGTTTTGAAATTCAAAGGATCTTAGATTGAGAAGAGACATCAGAAACTTTTACTTAACTTTTGATACCATGAAAATTCCATCTATAGTACTGGTCAGCAAGTTGCCACTGGGATAAATAGCTTGGGATGTTAATAAATTCTGGTCACTACTCGATAATTTGCCATCTTTGGCAGTAAAAGAAAATACTTGAATAGTAGCAGTGGGGTACAATAGGACAACCTAGCTTTTGAATTAAAGAGCTAGTATTTGAATTCTATTTTTTTTCTGCTTGTGTATTGGGTGAGACTCATCCATTTCTTCCACTGTCTAGTGAGGCGGTTGGATTAAATCAGAAGTTCCTGAACTTTTTTAGTCCTTGTACCTCTTGGCTTTCAGGAGATGGAGCTGGCAAGAGAAAGTCAAAGATAACCAGAAAGTTTTCTTTCTCTGAGGTAATATTTGTAAAAGAGAAGGATCAGAAAGCTGATGAGGCTGCTTAAAGTGCTGCTCATGATATGTAAGTATATGAATACAGAAAGAAAATACACGCAGTTTCTCGGTTCTTACTTTGCTTCTCTTATACCTACCTAGGAGAATGGTATTTGAACTGGGCAAGAGAGCTCAAAATGGCAAATGGAAACTCAAGAAATGTCATAACATCTTCATTTATCTGTTCTTTGTATTCTAGACGGGTTCAGGAAGACAGAATACAAAAGAATATAGTTTTTAGGTCACTGGTTTTGAATGGGCTTGTTATCTAGATCTACATTGGGGGTTAGTTTGGCACTTCCAGAAGCATTCTTTAGAGTATGTTGGGGAAAACGGGACAATCTGCTTAGATTAGAGGGAAAGTGAGACACGAGGTTGATTTCCACACAGAACCCTGGAAAAGTACAAAGTAGGTCTCTCAAGAAATGCTGGTTGAATTAGACATAGAAAGTATGGGAGTTCCCACCTTAATTTTGCTGCTGGCCCTCTCTCTCTTAGCTATGACCTCATTTCTCCCAGCCACTGACAAGAACTAACAACGGCGGTCATTTCTCTTTTATGCCGTTGAAATGGACATTTCTTCAGGTCCTAGCCTGGTTCAGAAGGCAATTACATTAATGGAGAACACACAGTGGCCTTCTTAGCCCATGTTGCCTCTTGAATTGGCACTGATTTCTCTAGTGGTTTCCCGATCGTCACTTGCTTGTCCAGAATACGTAGGATCTCATGGCAGTGCCTCACGATGCTTATAAGTTCTCCTTGGTGTCAGTTGGGAGACTGAGAAAGGAAAGTCTCTTCCTGCAAGTCCGTTTCTCGGTGATTATCAGAAGCCAGGGCGGGCCAGGGATTGCTTCCACCATCCGGTAAAAGCACGAGACTCGCAGTGGGCAGGCTCAGGCGGTGTCTTCCTGGGACAGCTCCGGGACAGCGGCAGCTTTTGCTAATTCTCGTCCTTGCATGGGAATGTGAGACAAGCGGCTCCAGGAGAACCTGGGCTGCGTGACCCGAACAGGGTCGCCTCTTCACTGTCGGAGCGCTCAAGGGCGCAGGTGTCCCACAGGGCCCTTATCTTAACGGACTTCTCTGGGCCAGTGGGGAAGGGATGTTCACGAGGACGCCAGAAGCCCCGGTTCTCTACGTTGTATCGCCTGCTTTATGTATCTCGTTAAGCACTTACTTCCTAAGCACATTTTAATCCGCTCGGGTCAGCACTAGCTGCTGCCTGCGGGGAGGGGCTTTGGACACCTCTCTTCCCTTCGGCTCCAAGAGACTCTCAGATCTCGCAGAAGCGCCAGCGCGCGCAGAGCAAAGTTCCCACACGCGGGAAGTCACAGCTCCAGGCCCCTCAAAATGGGGCTGACACGGACTTAGGGAGAAGCCCAAGCGAGCCAGTGTTTGAATGATCCTTGTCCCCCTCTTACTGCTGGTGTGCGAGCAGCCGCCCGGCCGATACTAACACTCAGGACTTGGGACTGACCCAAGTTCGGACCGTGTCCCAGGACCTGACCCTGGGATAAAGAGCGAGGTTCGCTTCGGGCCAGGAACGCTGGGGCCGCTAGAGGGCTCCAGAGCCCGCAGGACGCCGGCGGGTCCCGAGTGCGGCTCCTTCCCGGCCGCAGCGGCCCGGGCGCGTCCCTCCTCCTCTGGCCCGTTCCCTCAGGCGGCAGCTTCCCCGGCGCGTCGCCAGGAGCCCAAAGCATCAAGGGCCAGCCCGGCACCTTCTTGTCCTGGCTCCCGCCCCGTTATTACTGCTCTGATCGCTCCGCCCCGAGACGTCAGGGAGGACCTGGGGAGCCTCGCCCGGGCCGATGCTCCTGGACCAAGAAAGCCGCTCAAAGGCTGCGCCAGGCAGATGGATGAGGGGCCGGGGGCGAAAGGGCGGTCTCCGGCTCCCCTGGCGACCTCCCTGGCGTGTTACTGGCCAGCCGGGCTCCCCGGACAGAGAAGGGCGCTCTCTGGCTCCCCGGGACAGAGAAGGGCGCTCTCTGGCTCCCCAGGACAGAGAAGGGCGCTCTCTGGCTCCCCTGGCGACCTCCCTGGCGTGTTACTGGCCAGCCGGGCTCCCCAGGACAGAGAAGGGCGGTCTCTGGCTCCCCTGGCGACCTCCCTGGCGTGTTACTGGCCAGCCGAGGCTCCCCAGGACAGAGAAGGGCGGTCTCTGGCTCCCCGGGACAGAGAAGGGTGCTCTCTGGCTCCCCTGGCGACCACACTGGCGTGTTACTGGTCAGCCGGGCTCCCCAGGACAGAGAAGGGCGCTCTCTGGCTCCCCTGGCGACCACACTGGCGTGTTACTGGTCAGCCAGGCTCCCCGGGACAGAGCAGGGCGGTCTCCGGCTCCCCTGGCGACCTCCCTGGCGTGTTACTGGCCAGCCGGGCTCCCCGGACAGAGAAGGGCGCTCTCTGGCTCCCCAGGACAGAGAAGGGCGCTCTCTGGCTCCCCAGGACAGAGAAGGGCGCTCTCTGGCTCCCCCTGGCGACCTCCCTGGCGTGTTACTGGCCAGCCGGGCTCCCCAGGACAGAGAAGGGCGGTCTCTGGCTCCCCCTGGCGACCTCCCTGGCGTGTTACTGGCCAGCCAGGCTCCCCAGGACAGAGAAGGGCGGTCTCTGGCTCCCCGGACAGAGAAGGGTGCTCTCTGGCTCCCCTGGCGACCACACTGGCGTGTTACTGGTCAGCCGGGCTCCCCAGGACAGAGAAGGGCGCTCTCTGGCTCCCCTGGCGACCACACTGGCGTGTTACTGGTCAGCCAGGGCTCCCCAGGACAGAGCAGGGCGGTCTCTGGCTCCCCCTGGTGACCTCCCTGGCGTGTTACTGGCCAGCCGGGCTTCCTACCTTGGGAGAGATGCGAGTGGGTCATTTAGCGCCGAGATCCCGCCTGTAAATAGCATAATAAACAACTTCCAAATCACAGACCTAGTTTAGCCAGAGTTTGGTTTTAAAAGAAGACAATAAATCCAGTGTGTTCGTTCCTGCCTCCTTTTCACACCGCTTGGTGCACCGTCCCCTCTATCTCGCGCACACAGTTTTGTTTTAAAGAAGCTTGTAACCAAAGCTCCGCCTGGCAAAGGAATCAGTCCCTCCGCCCTCACCGGCTGAGGTCCGGGGGCAGTTAGCCAGCTCCATGCCGGGTCCTTGGAACTGTCCGTAGCTGCGAGGCTGTTCGCCCTTCTAAGGCTTTCAAAGCTACACGGACAGAGTTGTAATCAGTGTGTTCTATAAATCGTACATATACATCTATAAATCATCAATCTATAAATCGTCCTCCGGGGACTGCTTATTTCACTCAGTTAGTTCACACAAGGGTTCCCGAACTTGGCCCTCTCTGTCCCTTTGAGTTTTACTGGGGCCACGATACTCTCCTGTTGTTACAGGATGGGGAGGGAGCCTTTTTATCCTTGCGCCGAGCCCAGCAAGCTGCTCCTCTCCTCTCCTGCCAAATAATCTTGGTGGGACAAGTTTGCATTAAACATCTCTTCTTCTTCACTGAATTCTGCGCGCCGCCCTGCTCCTGAGAGTTGCCTTCTCCGAGGGCGCTGAGGATTTTCTAATCCCCACATCCCATAGTCTCTTCGAGTCCTCTCTAGCGCATGACGCCATGACTGTTGTTCTTCCCTCAGCTTGGGAGAAATCGCCCTCTAACAAGCCACCAGCCGCTCCTTGCTTCACTAGTCGGGCATGGAAGCGGGAGGACGGCCGGGACCAGAAGCGGCTGTTACTAGTGAGACTTGTGGGTCTCGGTTCGAGAGGACCCAAGGATTGGTGGTGATTGTACCATCAAAGCAGTTTATGGAACTAGCGGGTGAATAGAATTGAAGCCAGATCGTCTTGTTCTGCTTCCTTTACATCACTCTTAAGACGCCTGCCGGGTGCATAGGAGCTTTGAAAACAGAGCCCACTGATGTAGAGCATGCTCTTAAATTTCATCATCCTTAAATCTAGACCATTTGTTTTAAATCTATTTTATGAGTGTGTAGAGAGAAAAAACCCCGAAAGTTCGGATAGATCCCAGCTCACCCGGGATTCCTTATTCTTCAATCAAGCTGGACCACAAGCAGTTGGCGGACCTTGGCATAGCCCTTTGCACCCATTGTTTGGCAATCCTGAGAGATCAGCCATACCGGCCCAGGAAGGGTCTAGAACTGGTACAGCAGGAGGGCTCCTGGGCCACTGGGCTCATGATGAGGAGGAAGGTGGCCCAGTTCCTGCCTACACCATGCCTGGCTACGCCGAGCGATACTGGGACATCTCAGAAATAGCTTCCCACCAAGTTTTTAGGAAGAAGAAGAACTAGGACAGGATTCTGTGGATCATTCAGGTGACATGGGGAAGCGAGGTGCCGTCACAGTGGATAGAACACCAAACCTAAGTCAGGAAGACCCGAGTTCAAACGTGGCCTCAGACGCTTTGTAGCTCTGTGACCCTAGACAAGTCACTTCATCCTGTTTTTGTGTGCCAATAGAAAGTCAAAGTTCCCCAAATTCATTGTTGTTCAGCGTTTAATCGGAGTTTCACCCTTCAGAGCCTCAGGGCCCTTCTAGTCTTCAATATCCAATATCCCAATGTCTGTCCAGGCTCAGTTTGTGGCTTCCATGACACTCTCTCCATCTCATACTCTTGAGCCAGAAGGGCTGTCCTCCCACCTTTCCCATATACTGGGCTGGATTTCATCCTTAGACAGGCAGGATGGGAAAGAGTACTACGTTTTTAAATCTGTAGGGTCATTTTAATGCGGAAATTCTGGCATTAATCAGGATTATTTGTCACACATCATGATTAACATGATTGAATCCATTTCAGGAAGAATTCGTTTTAAAGGATCACTTGGCCCTCCCATGTGATTCCTTGTGGCAAGTGCGTCGGTCCATTTGGATCAGTCCCCAGAGAACTTGTGTCTATTTCTGTGGGACAGAGATTTTCTGCTGCTTTGGGCATCTCAAGGAAACTAGAGGTTGTTTGCCTATCCCTTTCTTCCTTATTTTCTTTGATATTCCTTCCAGTTCTAGCTGAATGTTTTTGTCGGGGAGGACTCCACCTCCCCAGCAATGTGACCACAAATTATTTATGGGTGTTCTTTGTGTCTATGAATGAGGGAGTATGTTTAAGGAAGCCTCATCCAGGAAGAGGAGTCCATTACGGGCAAGGGAGAGGAAGGGAGAAGGGAGAGCAAACCTCTATTTATATCTGGCTTTCTTTTTTGGATAGGTGAGTTTGTAAAGATGAGTGATTATTTCTTTTATTTTCTGAATTTGAGGATGTGAGCCTTTCTAGCTGGCACAGGGTTGTCTTTATATGTACCTGTTTTCAAAAAGTCTCATCTGTTGTTGGCGATACTTTGTTTTCTTTCTTTTTTTGATGAGGCAATTGGGGTTAAGTGGCTTGCTTCCGGTCACACAGCTAGAAAGTGCCAACCAGCTGCCCCTGGTCCTTTGTTTTCAAAAGGACCAATGACATCATGAGGATATCTTGACTTGTTCACAAATTGGCTTTAAGTGAGGTGGAATTCTACAGTTGTCAGCCTTACTCTTTCTTCCAGCATCATCTAAGTTCAGTGGCAAGACAACAGCCAGGGTGACTGGCAATGGCCTGGGGTTCAGTGGATAATCTTGGGATCGTTGATGCTTGACCAAGCTCTAAGTGCCCCAGCATCAGCTGGCTGCTGGAACAAATTGTTCTCATCTGCCCGTTCTGCTGGGACAAGCCTTCACGTGGTCGAGCTAGGTATCCCCTAACTCACTGATGGACGCGCAGCCTGTGGGTTACCCTCGGTCTGATTTAGCTCATTAGCCAAGACAGTCTTGCTGGGACGGGACTGCTGTGCTACAGTTTCTCGGAGCTTCAGATGAGACGTGGGGAATAGCTGGACACCAAAAGTGGATGAGCAGCCTCACACAGAAGTGCCATTGCTCCTGAGCACTCTATAAATCTATTTTATCTGGTACTGATCAACCTATATAAGCTTTTTAAAAACATATATATATATATTTTTTTGGTGTGTTGCTATAGTTTTGGAAATAACAACTAATTTAACTGCAATTTTAGAAAGAATGAAAAGTTTTTTCTTTGCTTTGTTTCCTAAATTGAAGGTATCCCAAGTCCACAAAATTTCTATGATTTTATGCTTCCCTAGAGTGAAAATTAATTTCTTCTTCTTCTAAACTTGGCACTTTGAATGAAAAGAGTAGAAAATAGAAGAATTCAGAGAGTGCTTCTCTTTTCTTCTGAGATATTGTTCAAAAAATAGATTTAATAAAAGAAAGAAGACATGTAGTCTATATTAAAACCTGAATCAGTGATAGAAAATACTTGAAAAAACTTAACTAGGTAAAACGAGGTCTAAACAATGTGTGATGTTCAATAATATACTACATATTATACATGTAATATATACATTATGTCTATATATACAGTATACATATAATAACATACATGTGTATTATCTCTGCATACATAAATATGTGTATGTGTGCATGTGTATATGTATCATTGTAGTGTGTATCTGGTACATTATTATGTGTCAATTAGGTGCCACAATGGATATATACCAAACCTTGAGTCAGGAATGCTTATGTATTGCTGAGTTAAAATCCAAGCTCATACACTTACTAGCTGTATAACCCTGAGCAAGTCACTAAATCTGCTTCTCTTTGTAAAATGAACTGAAAAAGGAAATGGCAAATCACTCCAGTATCTTTGGCCAGAAACTCCAAATTACATCACAAAGAGTTGAACATGACTAAAACAAATAAAAAGTAACTACATACATAAAGGTATACACACATACATCTCAATAAATTTACCATTAATTATTTTATCAGATAAGAAAAAGTGTTGAAATTTTGATCTCACTATTTATGAAGGCTAACAATATTTATTGACATAATTATCATAGAGACAGGAATTATAGAAAATGTGTGTCCCCTATGCCCTTTTAGATTATAGATAAGCATTGATTTCTGTGTTGTGTTCTGTGAAGATGAGGAAAGATTTGGAGTTTTTGTTTGTTTTCTTTTGTTTTTTAAAACTAGAATTATATTAAGGATTTTTATGTTAAATCATCATCTTTTACTATTTTTCTAAACAGAGATAATTTTGTTAAGCAATCTAATTAGCCCCCTTTCCTCCCCTTCATTTTTCTGGTGCAATAATGTGGATGTTTTCCATTGAGTTAACTTTCTTCTTGTGGAAGTATTTCATTATACTTGTGTCCTGAGGATCCAGGATGATACTTCAAATACGAAAATATAGGATATGGAAAAGTTTGCGGGTTTTTCCCTACAAGAATGTAGAACTAAATCTGTTGTGCCTTCAAAAGATTTGAATGCTATAAATGGGGAAAAAATACTCTATAGTTTGGAAGTCAGAATGTTTGCAGAATTACTGCTCTATAAGAACAAGGCAATGAGAAAATTGAGAGACTTGGCCCTGCAAAAAGCCCTGAAAATACGAGCTCCAACTCCAAAAGGCAAAGAAGGAATCATGGGCAGCTTCGAGGCCCCAACCTCCTCCAGGAGTCTTCCCACCAGGTGCCTGACACCTATCCATCAACTGTAGCCCTTTATTAACTCCTTTTTCTTTTAATGTCTGTTTTGTGAATCAGAACCTGTTCTCAAGGCTGAGGCAAGAAGGCAGATTCAGGGCTCCCACGTATCTGTCATATAGATCTTTCCTTGACTTTTTGCAACCTCCAGCTTACAAGGATTGTGTCTGGGACAAAATGTCCAAAGCCATTCCTTGAGGGGAGGGTCCGAATAAACTGTCAGCTGAGGATAAAGTGGGAATCACAAATATTGTGATTTATGTTTATCCCCAAAAGCTTCCATCTTCTGCAATATGTTGAGAAAGTTCTTCGGAGATTTAAAAACCAGATTCATCTAAAATCTGAATCCAATTTATAGCTGGGGACCTAAATTCCTTCCTGATGGAGAAGCCTTCTGTTGCTCACTTAGAGCAGAGATGCCCAGTAGGTGAAGGTGTAACTGGTAAATGTTTTCCCAAGAGAATGAGAAGCTAATATCACAGGGTAATGTTGGTTTGGGATTTTCTAAGTCAATCTGTGGATAAATTTCAATTCCAGGCTGACACCACTGATTTAGAGTGAAATTTTCCAACAGGGACAGGAACTGGGATTAAGAATACAAAGATTTGGGGCAGCTAGGTGGCTCAGTGGATAGAGCACCAGCCCTGAAGTCAGGAGGATCTGAGTTAAAATTAACACTTCCTAGCCAGTGTGATCCTGGGCAAGTCACTTAACCCCAATTGCTTCAGGGAGGGAAAAAGAATACAAATATTTTTGCAGGGACTGCTTTGTCTGGATCCCAGTGAATTTGATGATTTGTGTCCAAGAAATCTGAGCCTCGATTCTTCTGGGTGACTACAACAGCTCTGTCTGTTCCTTTTTGTCTTGCTGACTACTGTTTGCTTTTCTCTCTCTAGGTCCTCCTAACTCCCTCTTCCTCCAGACCCCACTCACGGTAACCTTGAGAGACCTGGCTTTCAGAAGAATTGAAGGCAAAAGCCTGGATCCCGAAGTCCCAGATTATATCTACTATTAGCAATTTGGAATACATGCACTGAAATGCAATGAGAAAAGTGCCTCGAATACAAACTCATCTGCTAGACTACAAATTGAAAATCTGATACCTTATCAACTCATTCAAGGAGGAAATTGATTGCAATGAAGACAGAAAAATGTCCGGTAGAGGGTAACAGCAGGAGTGCTTTCCAGGGAACTTCCCTCTCCCTGAAGAGCTTCAGGCAGATACTGGAGGACTCACTCTAAAACAGAGGTTCTACCTTTTCTTGCATCACAGAAGCCTTTGATGACATTCTGGCCAAACCTATGGACACCTTCTCAGAATTATGCTTTTAAGTGCGTGAAATAAAGAGGATCCCAAAGGAAATGAATTATATTGAAATGGAATTATTAATATATGTTAAAAAAATCAAGTTCACAGGCTGAGATACCTTGTTTTAAAGAGAAATCCTTTTTCTAATAAGATTAGATTGATTGGAGTCTGTGATAACTCCTACATCCTTAATAAGAGTTCTGAAGGACAATCTGAGCTCGGATGCTAGATGGACCTGGATGAGTCATTCAACCCTGTGGACATCAAACTTATCAGAAAAATGAAAACAGAAACCCCTCATCTACCTTTATCTAGGAGTTTCCATTAGGGTTGAAGGAGTTCACAACTCCCAATCCCAGAAACGTAAAGCTCATGCAAGTCCATGACAGAGATAAGTATATAACTATGGTCTTCACCAAGACCCTGACCCTTGGAGCCCTAACCCAAGGGGCCTTCATGAGAACTTCTGACAATGGAGAGGAATTAGCAGTAATGCCTTCAGCAATGTGTCCTCCCTAAATGTGCTTTGCTGCCTTAAAAAAATTATTCACTGAACACACATTTTAAAATTACCATTTCTATGTGCAAAATAGAACTGTCAATCTCTATTGCATATAACCTGCTTATTTTCAAAGCTGTCCATGTATTTACATGTAGATCTCATCAGCTTCTGTGGATTTAATTACCACCTGGAGACTAATGATCCTCTTATCTACTTATCCAGCCCTAATCTCCAAGAATGCATTAACACAAAACTCATATTCTCACTTTGTCATCTTTGCCAATTTGATGCAAAGTAAAACCTCCCCCCATTTACTTATCGGATTTCTTCTTTTGAAAACTGTCTATTTCTACTATTTGACCATTTTTCATTGAGGAATGGCACTTGTTCTTATATTTTTAAATCAGATACTTCTAGTGTTGTGCCACAGTTCCCTTTTGATGTCCTGACCTAGTTTCCCTAATTGTCCTATTTAGTTACTTTGCCTCAGGTTATAACCTTTCCTTCTTAATGTTTGATGAAATAAAGGTCTACCTCAGTTCCTCTGCCCCAAAACCCCAGGCTATAATCATTCCCTCTTAAATGGTTGATGAGATAAAGGCTTTATATCTTTAGACTCTAATCGGTCCTTCTTAATGTTTGACAGGATAAAGGTCCATCCATTTTAGATGTCATTAGAATATCAGTAACCTCTCCAGTACCTCCCTCTATTGGGTCATCCTAGGTGCCTCTTCCCAATAGAGTTATCCCCATCCAGGTACCTCCCCATTATGTCATTGTTCTTGTTATCCTATAAAAATCTTTCTGTCCTGATACTCAGGGCTGGAATCTTTGAGACAATAGTCTCATTCAGCCCTGGGACCAACCATGGATCTATTTGGTCCCAGTAAATCTCTCTATTTAATAAACTATTAAATTGTTCTCTAATCTCTGTATTGCTCAGTTTCTACAGCATTACACTAGATCTTGGAAATAAGACCTTTATCAGAGAAATATATTGAAAACATTTTCCCCCTTAGCTATTTCTATTCTCATTTTAAGTACATTGATTTTGTTTATGCAAAAACTTTCCAAACAAGTAATCAAAACTGTTCATTTTATCTTCCACGACTCTTCTCATTTATCCATGAAGTCTTCTTTTTCCATAGGTACCAAAGTCCTTTCCCTCCTTAATCCTCCATATTCCTGGTGTGACATTTTATATGTAGGTCCTGCATCCATTTGCAGAGTCTCTTACTATCTGGTGTGAGATGTCCTTGTCAGTAGGAGTCATGCCTTCTAATGGTCTGGACCCAGAGGAAAGATGGAAACCGATTTTATCTCTTTCTTTCCTCTAAACAAACAAACAAACAAAACTGGCTAATGTGGAAATTTGTTTTGAAACTATATTTCTCATGTTTTTGTTTTTGTTTTTTTTTCCCTTTCTTGTCTTCTCAATCAATAGGGAAGTGGAAGAGGGAGCAAGAGAATCTGGAACTGGAAATAAAATTTAGGGATTTTTTTTAATTTAAAAAGAAATCTAGTTTCTCGGGATTATCCCTAGAATCCTGACAAAGTGACAGTGAGCCATAATAGCCCACCAATGTAGTTGGGAGGGGTGGGAAATAGTCCCAGAGGGGATGACTCATATCGACAAGGACATGGAAGCTCAAGCAAGAGTCAGAGCTGGGGTTCAAAGCCTGATCTTCTGACTCCAGAATCAGTGTTCTTTCAAATACATTCCATTGCCAGCATAACCACTAGGAAATCCCTAGACTTTTGGATCTCCTTTCATACAATTCATGTCCACCTGCTGAGGAGACACATCCTGGAAATATGGCAACAAGTCACTCAGTCAGCAAGCTTTTATTCAGCGCTGTCTGTGGGCCAGATATTATTATATTGAACCCTGAATATACAAAAAGAAAGAAAGAGGCTCAGCGTGGTCAGTGTGGAAATATGTATAGAGGAATGTCACACGTTCAACATACATTGGATTATTTGCTGTCTAGGGGAGGAAGTGGGGGAAGAGAGGGAAAAAATTTGGAACACAAGGTTTTGTAAGAGTGAAAGTTGAAAACTATCTTTGAATATATTTTGAAAACAAAAAGCTTAAGAAAGAAAGATGAAAAAAGGAAGGAGAGAAAGGGGGTGGAAGAGAGGGAGGAAGGAAGGGAGGGAAAGGAAGGAAAGAAGGAAGGAAGGAAGGGAAGGAGGGAGGGAGAAAGGGAGGGAAGGAAGTAAGGAAGAAATAAGTTTATGTTTTATTATAAGGAACATCTAAAATATATGAATTATAAAGGAATTTATTTTGGAGGAGAAGGCACTAATAGCTTCTGCCCCCACTTCTGAGACCAGCCCTAAATTTTGTCTCCAACTTCACCTCTGCCCCCAGATTTCACCAGTTCTTGGAGCCAGCTACAAGATCCAAAGGGTTAATGCTATGGTTAATAAGCTTATTCCTTTCCGAAAAGAGCCAGCATCTTTGTCATTCTCTGACCTCTGCAAGCTTTTTGTTGATCTGCTGCTTAATACCGTCTTCTCTATTTCCTATCTCCTACCACCTCTCTGACTACTCCTCCTCTGTCTCCTTTGCTGCATCTCCCTCCAGATCTTTCTCTCCAACCTTAGGTCTCCTTCAGGGTTCTACCTGATACCTTCTTCCCTTCTCACCTCACATCTGGGTTATTGTCCTAGCCTGCTTGCTTCAGTTCTCCCATTCCAATTAACTAATTTCCTAGCCCTAATCCTTCTGTCCTCTCGTTTCTTCCCTTCTCTCCCCATGTCTAGCCTTTTCTCCAGGGCCCAGAAGCAACCCCAATGACAGAGGATAGGCTGAAATCCCGAGATCCCTCCTAGATGATCTGCAGGGAATCAGGTGACCTTTCCAATGGCTAGAGGTGAGGAAAAACGAGAAGAGAAACTCCTCTAGGAATGTGTCTAGGAATGTGGTCACTCCTTTGTCTTTTTTCAGACCTTCAGTCTCAACTGCATCCTCCTTCTTGAAGCCTCCTACAGGCCAATTTCTTTGAAAATACATCTTCTTGCTCATAGTGATGTTCTTGATCCTTGATGCTTTGGAAAGAAAATGAGTTACTTTCTAGTAACCGATAAGGTGTATGTATTTTCTAAATTTTCCCAACACGAACATGGGAACATTCACATCCCATTTTGGTGAACACAGCCCTTATATGGGGAAAATGTTCCATAGGAACATATCTAGCAATTAGTACTGAAAAAGGTTATGTGGAATGGCAATTTGTTGGAAGTCCGTGTGTAAAATATAGACTTATTCATGTCTACAATATATGAAGAAAATCTCATGTCTTAAAGCAATGGAGAAAATGGTTAAGAGAATCACTGATTAGGGACCAAACTGCACTATTCTTTTTAAAAGAAACTCTTTCTGCAATTTACTGTTTGCTAAAAAGCAAGACAGAATTATCTATAATTGCTGGTCAAATGGAAAGTGGAGGGGAAAGACATAGCATGTGCCTGACTTTATCCCTCATGCTAAGCAATGTTAGGATGGAGAAGTTAATATGCCTTAGACAAAGTCCAAAGACTTCTTTATTCAGATCTGCTGAATTTCAGGTTAGAACTCTATTTAAATCTGGAGCTCAAAAATGTGAGTGATTTTGATAGCTTTATTCAATAAATTATTCTTATTCCAAGATGCATAATGTGGGAGAAATAAAGGATCAGCCATGGTGAGATTTGCCAGGAAGCTCACAAGAGCTTTTAGGTAAGACCTCTATTTTGCACACTGGTAACAAAATTGGAATTGAATAAAACATTTTAACATGACTTAGCTTTAACTCTTTAGCCACCTTTCTTTTAGTCAAGTCAAGTGACTTTCTGGCGCTCCAAGTATCCCCAGATGGTCCCTGCATTATTACAAAGAGCTGCTGGATGTGCTCCAGTTCAAATCCTTTTTCTCCTAATTTTTTCTCTTTGCCAAAAGGCCTCAATTTCCCTATCTTAAAAATGAGGGAGTAGGACTAGAATGATATCTACATTCTTCAAGTATGCTGCAAGAAGTTCTTAGGAAGGCAAGTACATGGACTCCTGTGATTGCCTATGTGGTTGAATAATCATTCCTGTTAGGATGTGTTTATTAAAAAAAAAAAATTTAAGTGCTTTCTTTAAGTGAGGTCAATATCTCATTCATTCATATACACACATGTCACTTATTAGATTTCCAGTCTTATGGAAAATACAAGACTTCAGGTTCTTTGCTTCTAATTTCTAACCTGTAAGACTGTGTTATACTTATTTCTGTTTGTCTTCTGCTTCCCTGAAGGTGGATGACATCTTTCTTCATAAGTGCAAGTCTCTCCAAGTTTTTCTAAATCAATCATCTCTTCATTCCGATACTGCAGCAATCTTCCAACCCAATTACAGTCTTTCTGAGAGATTGTCTATGAACGCTTCCCCCCAATTTTCTGCATTCCTTCCATTCTTGGTTGCATAGGTTTTATTTGTACAAAACAATTTTAATTTAAAATTATCAAAATTATCAGTTTTATACTTCAGCGATGCTCTCATCTTGGTCTGAGGACTGATAACTAGATCTGTTCCTTTACATCTTTTCCCCAAGTTTCTTAGAAGTTCTTGTCCTTTTGTTCTTCCAAATGAACTTCATTATAATTTTTTTCTTCGTAAGATAGTTTTAAAAATAATTTAATTGGAATGGCATCACATAGTTAAGTAAAATTGTCATTTAAAAATTATGTAGACTTTACCTATCCATGAACAATAAATATTACTTCAATTAGGTAGTTGTAACTTTATTTGTATAAAATTTATTTTCATATAGATATTTCATTCATATTCATATAGATATAGATATAGAATTTATATTCATATAGATCCTGTATCTCTTTTGCGCAGGTATACTCAGGTTCTTTTTTTTCCTCTTTTGATTAAACCTATTTTAACTTTAACTTTAATTACTACTCCTACTTTTTTTAATGTAATAAATTATATTACTGACCTTTATTTTATGTTTGTGTGTCTCACTTTTATATTTCCAGAAATTTACATATTGTTGAATTCAAATTTTTATTTTTATTTTTTTTTTTTATTTAATAGCCTTTAATTTACAGGATATATACATGGGTAACTTTACAGCATTAACAATTGCCAAACCTCTTGTTCCAATTTTTCACCTCTTACCCCACCCCCTCCCCTAAATGGCAGGATGACCAGTAGATGTTAAATATATTAAAATATAACTTAGATACACAATAAGTATACATGACCAAAACGTTATTTTGCTGTACAAAAAGAATCAGACTCTGAATTATTGTACAATTAGCTTGTGAAGGAAATCAAAGATGCAGGTGTGCATAAATATAGGGACTGGGAATTCAATGTAATGGTTTTTAGTCATCTCCCAGAGTTCTTTTTCTGGGTATAGCTAGTTCAGTTCATTACTGCTCCATTAGAAATGATTTGGTTGATCTCGTTGCTGAGGATGGCCTGATCCATCAGGACTGGTCATCATCTAGTATTGTTGTTGAAGTATATAATGATCTCCTGGTCCTGCTCATTTCACTCAGCATCAGTTCGTGTAAGTCTCTCCAGGCCTTTCTGAAATCATCCTGTTGGTCATTTCTTACAGAACAGTAATATTCCATAATTTTCATATACCACAATTTATTCAGCCATTCTCCAACTGATGGACATCCATTCAGTTTCCAGTTTCTAGCCACTACAAAAAGGGCTGCCACAAACATTCGTGCACATACAGGTCCCTTTCCCTTCTTTATAATCTCTTTGGGATATAATCCCAGTAGTAACACTGCTGGATCAAAGGGTATGCACAGTTTGATAACTTTTTGAGCATAGTTCCAAACTACTCTCCAAAATGGTTGGATTCGTTCACAACTCCACCAACAATGAATCAATGTCCCAGTTTTCCCACATCCCCTCCAACAATCATCATTATTTTTTCCTGTCATCTTAGCCAATCTGACAGGTGTGTAGTGGTATCTTAGAGTTGTCTTAATTTGCATTTCTCTGATTAATAATGACTTGGAGCATCTTTTCATATGACTAGAAATAGTTTCAATTTCTTCATCTGAGAATTGTCTGTTCATATCCTTTGACCATTTTTCAATTGGAGAATGGCTTGATTTTTTATAAATTAGAGTTAATTCTCTATATATTTTGGAAATGAGGCCTTTATCAGAACCTTTGACTGTAAAAATATTTTCCCAGTTTATTGCTTCCCTTCTAATCTTGTCTGCATTAGTTTTGTTTGTACAAAAACTTTTCAGTTTGGTATAATCGAAATTTTCTATTTTGTGATCAGTAATGATCTCTAGTTCTGCTTTGGTCATAAAGACCTTCCCCTTCCACAGGTCTGAGAGGTAAACTATCCTATGTTCCTCTAATTTATTAATAATTTCATTCTTTATGCCTAGGTCATGAACCCATTTTGACCTTATCTTGGTGTACGGCGTTAAGTATGGATCAATGCCTAGTTTCTGCCATATTAGTTTCCAATTTTCCCAGCAATTTTTATCAAACAGTAAGTTCTTATCCCAAAAGCTGGGATCTTTGGGTTTGTCAAAGACTAGGTTGCTATATTTGTTGACTGTTTTATCCCTTGAACCTAATCTATTCCACTGATCAACTAATCTATTCCTTAGCCAATACCAAATAGTTTTGGTAACTGCTGCTCTATAATATAATTTTAGATCTGGTACAGCTAAGCCACCATCATTTGATTTTTTTTTCATTAATTCCCTTGAAATTCTTGACCTTTTGTTTTTCCATATGAACTTTGTTGTTATTTTTTCTAGGTCATTAAAATAGTTTTTTGGGAGTCTGATTGGTATAGCGCTAAATAAATAGATTAGTTTAGGTAATATTGTCATCTTTATTATATTTGCTCGCCCTATCCAAGAGCATTTAATATTTTTCCAATTGGTTAGATCAGACTTAATTTGTGTGAAAAGTGGTCTGTAATTTTGCTCATAAAGTTTCTGATTTTCCCTTGGCAGATAGATTCCTAAATATTTTATATTATCAGTAGTTACTTTAAATGGAATTTCTCTTTGTAACTCTGACTGTTGGATTTTGTTAGTGATATATAAGAATGCTGATGACTTATGTGGGTTTATTTTATAACCAGCAACTTTGCTAAAGTTGTGGATTATTTCTAATAACTTTTTAGCAGAATCTCTGGGGTTCTCTAAGTATACCATCATGTCATCGGCAAAGAGTGATAATTTGGCTTCCTCATTGCCTATTCTTATTCCTTTAATCTCTTTCTCAGCTCTTATTGCTATAGCTAGCGTTTCTAATACAATATTAAATAGTAACGGTGATAGTGGGCAACCTTGTTTCACTCCAGATCTTATTGGGAATGGTTGCAGTTTGTCTCCATTACATATGATGCTTACTGATGGTTTTAAATAGATGCTGCTGATTATTTTAAGGAAAAGTCCATTTATTCCTATACTCTCAAGTGTTTTTAATAGGAATGGATGTTGGATTTTATCAAATGCTTTTTCTGCATCTGTTGAGATGATCATATGGTTTTTGTTAATTTGGTTATTAACATGGCCAATTATATTGATAGTTTTCCTAATATTGAACCAGCCCTGCATTCCTGGTATAAATCCTACTTGATCATATGAATTCAAATTTTTAATCTTCATTATGTAGTGTTCTAAGACCTGTGGTCATTTGGTGTCTTGGGAGATACTCATTGTGGCTCCACCATATTTGAATTGGTTTTTTTCTTGTTGCTCATAATATTTTCTTCTTAACGTAGGGATTTTGGAATTTGACTTTGATATTCCTGTAAGTTGGTGGATTTTTTTTCTATTTCTACTTTCTCCTACTTGTTCTAAAATTTCAAGCAATTTTTTAAAAAATTATTTCTTTTATTATTGTATCAAGATTTTTTAAAATTATAGTTTTCAGGTAGTCTGATTATTCTTTTATTTCCTCTTCATGATCTGTTCTCCAGATCAATTTTTTTCTTGTAAGATATTTCACATTCTTTTCTTTTTGTTCATCTTTTTATTTTGTTTTATTATTTCTTGGTTTCTTATAATATTGTTAACCTTCCTTTGCACAATTCTACTTTTCAAGACCTTGTACAATTGCAAGTATTGTTTTCTTTCTTAAGATTATGGGTCTCCTTTTCTAGTTGATTGATTTTATTTTCATAATCTTGTTTTTCTTGGACTGTTCTTTTTTATTTTTTTTCCCTCAATCTTTTTTCATTTGATTTTTGAAGTCTTTTGTGAGTTTTTCTAAGAACACTTTTTGGGCAGGTGAACATTTGACATTATGCTTTGGGGTAGGAGAGGCTTTTCTTTTTTTTTTTCCTACAGTATCCTCTCCTGTTTTTCTCTATTCCTATGGTAACTTTTCTTTTGGTTGGGTTCTTTCTCCTTTGCTCTTTTTTTTCTTTTTTAAAGCATCTTGTTGTTATAATCATCTCTGATCTTAGAGTGAGAAGGATAGTGTCTCTGCCTTCAGGTCCTTTTTTACCATTATTATTATTTTTTTATTTTTTTTTTTTTTAGTTTTGTCCTGGGCCCAAACTCTACATTCCTTTCTCATCCACTCACCCCCCTACTATCTATCCACCCGATCTTGTCCAGTCACGTGCTAGTTCCTTCTCAAATGGGACCATGTTTTGGCAGCATCCCTTGGCAGCAGAGGTTCCTTCAATCTGTCCCTATTAGATATCTCTGTCTCTGCCTTTGTGTGTGTCTCTTTCTCTGTCTCTGCCTTTGTGTGTGTCTCTTTCTCTGTCTCTGTGTCATTGTGTCACTGTGTCTCTCTGTCTCTCTGTCTCGTCTGTCTCTCTGTCTCGTCTGTCTCTGTCTGTCTGTATCTGTCTGTCTGTCTCTCTCTCTCTCTCACACACACACACACACACACACACCACACATTGTGTGATGAGAATGACTGTGACTGAGTCTGAGGTTATTGCCCAACCAAGTTGACCCCAGGGCTTGTTGTTTATTGTTTCAGTGGAGGTGTTTACAATTCCCTTAAGCTTAACCTCTTTCTGGTGGTCTTTCTTTGGATGTTCTAGGGTTGTCCCAGGAGGACCACTATTCTACTTCTACTTTTGTTTATTTTTGCTGTACTATATTCACCCTGAGGTGCTTTTTAAATTTCATTTGTGGAGGAAATTTGGAGAACTTGGAATTTTCTGATCTCTGTCATCTTCTCAGTATCCTCTCTATATACTGTTTTTCAAGGGATAGAGTTTAATAATTAGATGTCCTCGTTAATTTTAGAACATTCAAAAATAGTAAGAAAGTTGCACAGTCCAAAAAGTTGTGGAAAAAACTATTTTTTTAATTTAAAAAGGGTAACTATAGGAGTCAAGTTTGACCAAATTGTTTTTGGACAAATGGATCCATCACCCTGTGATATGAATGGGAAAACAGATATTCTTAAGTCAACATAAATATACCACGGTAAAAATTTACCTCTACTACACATTATTTTTCTTTCTGCTTCTTCAGCCCTTTGCCAAAGCATCTGAAATGCAAAGTCAAGACAAAGGTTACCTTTTCTTACACAGCCACAGATACACGTCAGAAATTGGAACCAAAGAATTCCACCTATCATAAGTCCTATATTTTCAATAAGATTGGAAACCTAATAAATTTCACATGTGTATATATTAATGAATGAGATACTGACCTCACATACACTACAAATCACTTTTTATAAACTCATCTTAAAATGGATGATTATTCAACCATTCACTCTTACCTACTACTTACCTTTACCTAAGACCTGTCTCCAAACTATTTGCATCATACTTGAAGAATGTAGGTATCATTCTAGTCCTACTCCCTCAATTTTTAGATAAGGAAACTGAGGCTAGGGGTAGGGGAGCAAAGAAGAAAAACTGGGAGAAAAAGGATTTGAACTGGAGCCTTCTGGTTGCATATCCAGCAGCTCTTTCTAATAATGCAGGGACCATCTGGGGATACTTGGAGCACCAAAAAGTCACTTGATGACTAAAGGGAATCTGAGATTAAGAGAAATGAAAGCAAGAAGGTGGCTAAAGCTAAGCCATGTTAAAATGTTTTATTCAATTCCAATTTTATTACCAATGTGCAAAACAGAGGTCTTACCTAAAGACTCTTGAGACTTCCTGGCAATTCTCACCAGAGCTGATCCCTTCTGAGATGCATTTATTTCTCTCATTTTCTGCATCTTGGAATAAGAATAATTTATTGAATAAAACTGTAAAAATCACCCACATTTTTAGAATAAGAGCAGCACCTCATTCAGTTGGGAACCTAATTGACATATTTGGGGTGTACATGGAATAGGATCAAGAACATAGTAGGAAGAGTAAGGGGACTCGAAATCTCCCCCAATATGGTGAGCTATGTTATCTTTCTAAGACCCCCTTTTTTCACCCACTAAATAAAAACATAACTGAGCCAGATGAACTCCAAAGGTCCTTTAGAACTCACCCACAGTAATTGATGTCATGGAAATATCTGCCCTCTTCTCTTCCAAATAAAGAAGCATTGAAGAACACAAAACATGGACCAGTCCAATCAGGTTTATAGGACTTAGCCTGAGCCACATAATACAAATCAAGAGGGCAATTATCACCTGCATTGGGGGGAGGGGAGGCCCCTTTATTCCCAGGTGTGCTCTCTACAGGCTCAGGACTAGCCTAACCCGCAAAGCTGTAGACTGTGGAACAGGAAGCGAGAGCTTCCTGGGTAAGATGGGCTCCATAGTGAAATGTAAGAGAAGAACATTTGTCAAAGAGTTCAGAGAGTTTGCTATTCTTCACATCTTATGTTAACAATGATACTTCCCAAAGAAAGTTACCTTCCTTTTATCCAAGTTAAAAGTCTGGTCCCCCAAAATGGAGTTCTAACAGTCTTCCCTTAGGAGGAGAATTGCCAGGACAAAACCAAGAGGATGTAAGAGCCTGAACAGAATTCCCTCTATGAATTCCTAACTAGCATCTAGAAAACACAGTGAGTGGGCCAGGAAATCCAAGGGGAAAACAGTCCTAGTTGTGCCCAAAGGGGACGCTACAGGACACTGGGAGCCTCACAGGACCCTGGAACTCAGGGAAGCTGGAAGGGGACGAGGACAGCCACAAGTCCCAAGCCCGCTGCGGTGAGTTGCTGGGGCAGCGCTTCCTGCTCTTCAGATTGGGTACAAAGGTGCCAGCTGGCAGCGGTGACCTTCCCTCTCCAGCTCGGGTCACAGATCCAGGACTGGTGAAAGAGGGAACGGTGTGGAAAGCTCTTGGCTGCATAATGAGCAGTTATTTCAGAAACAAGTGATATTGGGAGGGGAATGACCCTAAGATCGGAAGCACAACGAGGTCTCAGCTCCAACCTCCAAACCAGACGGAAATTCCTGGTGGAATAACCAGAACAAAAGAGGAGCCTGTAGAGTTCCCAGCTGGCCTGGAAAGGTCTAAGCCCACAGATGTCTACTGGAACTCCAAACTGGGGAAAGCCAACAGGGGTGTTGCAGACAACTAAACTCAAGTAAGGACTTGTAAAACTCAGAGCAGGAGGATAGAGTTTATGCCATGCTTTGTATAAGACTACTTAGGGATCCCTAAATGTTTGCAGCTCTTTAACTTGAGCTGTCCCTGCAGCAAAAATACCCGAGGACAAAAGCAGCCCAGAATTTTTTCTACAAGTGCACACAGCATGACCCCCCCCCCAAAAAAAAAACTATCTAAAATTAGCAAGTACGTTGAAAGACTGCACAAACATAAAAAATTCCATCATATAGTTCTATTATGGAGATATGATTGCTCAAGACACAAACACAGAAAAATCACCATTTCTGGAAAAAGGCTGAAAAAAAGATTTTATAATGAACTAAAATCATTTTAAGAATTAAATGAGAGCTGGAAAGGAAAAAAAAAAAAAAAAAACCAAGAGGGAAATGAAAAATAGAAGAAAGAATTACAAAGATAATTACCAACCAGGAAACAAGTAAAAAGTATCCCCCAAGAAACAAAATCAAAATTAGAATGGACTAAATAGAAGCCATGGAGTCCATAAGAAAGCAAGAAATATGAAAGAGAAAAAGGAGAAGGAAGAGGAGAAATTTGTTTACAATCAAGCTTTGAAATTCAGAAATTACAAACCATCTAGATGGACAATGTTAAATAATTTTAACCCATTCTTCATGGACACATTTAACAGAGTATTAGAAATGATTGTGAACTTGACCTTCTTTCTACCTTCTCAAAATTATGGTTTACTCTCAATTCAGCCTTTGGAAATGAAAGTCAATAAGTCAACATTTCCATGTGTTTCAAACTTTGAAAAACTCACACACATGTGCACACACATACACATGTGCACATACTCACACACACATATGAAGACTAATTCCTCCAGTCCCACTTTAAATTACATCTTACCCCCTTGGAAAAGAGCAGACTGGATATCCAAATAACAGATCAATGTAAAACCAAACCCAGGGTTAAAAAGAAGTTTTCTACCATTTATTCCTTGAAAGAACAATGTGACCATGTGCTTTGAAATCCAAGAAGGGCTGGGCTGAGACTTACAAAATTTTATTTTCTTTGGTTCACAGTACTGTAGCATCCTATCAAGAACGTTTTTGCTCTTTAAAGAAGCATATATTTATATAAGCATATATTTACTCATAGTAGATTGTCTGAGACCTATGTTGTTTTCACTTTGAGTTGGAACATTGAGTTCTATCTATTGAAATGTCTTGTAACAATAAAAAGACTAAAATAAATTTTAAACTGTAACTCACCAGTTTGTTCCCTTCATCAATGAAGGGATAGAATGAATACTCTTCAGAGTTGTTGATGCCCTAAAACAAAGAGATCACAAGCACATATTATGACAGAATACTGAGTCCAAGACATCTCAAAATGTTGGAATAACAATTGATTTAGTTGAGGCTGGCCAGGAGAAAGATGATTACAGTTAAGCTGAAATTCTGAAGACCCAAATCAAGACCAGAGTTACTTGTAACCATTAGGAAAATGTCATGGGGGGGAAGACTAAGGTAAGTTTCTGTTTAGCGCTAGAGGATGGGAAAAGGATCAATGGGTTAATGTTTCCAATGAAACAGAAACCTCTAAAAGTTAATTCCATCCAATGACAGAATGGGCGATATTCCAAGGCACTGGCTTCCTTCCTATCAGCAGCTATTTTTTGGTAGTAGTTGGATCTTTCTAAAAGATGTTGGGAACAATGGTTTGGTTGGTTTGGTTTTATATTCCATGGGAGGTAAGAGTAGCAGCCTCTAAAGGCTTCTTCTCTTTCTCAGAATCTATGTAATCAATTAATAAGGAAAAGGAAGTGCTAGGAAAGTAGGAATAAGCAAGTTGACTTCCATAGTATCACAGGAGAAGAGAAGAGCTACTCATACATGAGAGGAAGCATGTGCTCCCACATCTTTAATCCTTTCAGGAAATACTCTGTTCTCAGATGGTTTTATGTGGTGAAGATATGATGATATTTGATAAATCATTTTATTATTTGGCTCCAATATAGACCAGTTCCATCTCTAAAGTTTTCTTTTCTTACTAAAAACAAAACAAAATAAAAATAGGTAGATGGAAAGAAGAAAGGGAAGAAATAGCCACAATTGGGAAATAATCACTCCTCTAAGGTAAAGAATTAATACAAAACCTTTCTAAGAGTATGTGAATCTAAAAGGCTGGCTTTGACCGAGATTTCTCTATTACAATGAAGGTCACTCTTTTACATGAAGTGAAGAAAGTGAGGAATTAAAAAAAAAAATCGTATCCTTTGTTTTACATGATTACACAGATATAACTCTATCTTATTGCTCACTATCTCGGAAAAAGGAGAAAAGGGAGGGAAGGGGAATAGCATTTGGAACTCAAAACTTTAAATAAAAATTTTTTTTTAATTGAAGAAAAAGATAAAGGTAAGAATATTTCCAAGAAAAAAAAATTGAACAATTCATTTCCTTCAATAACTTTTTATATCAATTATGCTATTTACTACAACAGAGTATTAAAATAATTATTTTCTCTCTTCAGCTCAGATTTCTGGGTTGTGATTGTATACCTCCTTGGGGCATCTCTGCACAATCGACTATTACCCATTAGATAGGACTAAGGAGGTCAAGTTTAGGTTTCAGTGATGTTTTTGACTTTATTGCTTCTTCAGATCTTGTGAAGAAAGGGAAAGAAACAAAATACCCATGTTACTGAATTAAAGAGTAAATCCTGGGTGTCCAACAAAGTAGAAAAGCTTATACATTAAAAGTGTGCATGTATATGTTTGTGAATGAGAAGTTTTATTTTTAGACATAAACAGAAGATTTGATCCCAAATTGTGGATGGCACTTTAAAATATCTCAGACCATTTCTAAAAATGCTTGCTAAAAATGCATAATCGCATGCTCCTGCACACAACTACAGGGGCCTACCTATTTGCCCTTGCCCTTACGTTAGGACTTGCCATTTCAGAACATGGATGTCTTTCTTGTTACTCCTTCAGGTTTTCAATAGGCAAACTGACCAAAATGGGAGAACCAGGATTGAAACCTATGTCCAGAACTCTTTCTAATGCCCCAGAACCCACCTAAGAACAATAGGAGCACCTGAGAAGCACTGGAAATCAAGAGGACTCTAGGACAAAGAAAAAGCAAGACAGTGACTAGATAAATAGGTCGAGCCAAACTGAGGGAAACCATTTTATTTAGTGCTCATTTCATTCCCAGTATGTAGCAGAAAAAAAAAAAAAAAAAAAAAAAGAAAAGAAAAGAAAAGAAAAAGAAAGAAAGAAAGAAATCTTACGCAGTGCTCCCTGCAGATGTCACTGCTGTCCCACAAACGGGCAGTGCACCTCATTTATTGCCACTAGGAGGAAGAATCCTTCAGTGAGAAAAACACAGAATTGCAGACATCTTGGAGTAAAGGACAAGAGCAGCCCCTGATTGCATTGGGAGGCTGAGCGACATGTTGGCACAGTCTGGGTGGTGTAGGATCCAGAGGGTGTACAAAGCGGCAGGAACCCCGAAATCTTCCCCGGAGATAGCTGGAAAGGGGTGGAACCCTTCTGGGGCTCATTTTCTTGCTTTCCAAAATGATAACTGGGTTGAACAAGGTGACCTCCAAAGATCCTTCCCAGAACTTGTCCTCTATAATCAATTTCTCTCTGTCTCCCTCTTTCCTTCTCCCTCCCTCCCTCTTTTCCCCCCTCTCTCCCCCACTTTGTCTCTGTCTCTCCCCTCTCTCTCTCTGTCTCTCTCTCCTCCCTTTGTCTCTGTCTCTGTTTCTCTTTGTCTCTCCCCCCCCCCCTTCTCTTGTCTCTCTCTGTCTTTCTCTTTTGTCTCTGTCTTTGTCTCCCCCCTCCCCCCATTTCTCTCTCTCTGTTTCTCTCTCATTTTTTTCCAATTACATGTAAGGATAGTTTGCAACATTCATATTTATATGATTTTCAGTTTCAATTTTTTCTCCTTTCTTTCCTCCTCTGCCCCCTCCCAAGAAGGCAAGTAATGTGATATAGGTTATACATGTATATGCATGTATACATGTTAAACATATTTCCACATTAGGCATATTGTGAAAGAAGGAAGGAAACAAAAAGAAAAGCATGAAAAAAGAACACCCCCCCCCCCAAAGTGAAACGAGGATGTTTCAGCCTCCAGGTTCTTTCTCTGGATGCAGGTAGCATTTCCCATCGGGAGTCCTTTGGGATTGGATTGGATCACTCCCTTGCTGAGAAGAGCTAAGTCTCTCATAATTGATCATCGCCCATTGTTGCTGTCACTGTGTACAACGTTCTCCAGGTTCTGCCTGTGATCAATTTTCAGCAGACATTTGCCATCTTCTCTTCCGCAGCTGGTCATTAAAATTGTTAATGAGTGTAAATTTCCCCCAATGCTAGATACAGACGCCTAATTATCAATTCTAAATTGACTCTGTTGCCAGTCCTAGTGTCTTTGCTATCTTTTAGACATTTCAGCTGCTTTAGAAGACTGCAAATATAGGTATTAGTAGCTTCCCATGTCCACTGAATCCATGATTGCTCAGAGCACAACTGCTGGGGCATATGACAGTAAGATTCACCAGCCTTTATCTTACTTTCTGCATCTTTCCTCTTGTTCCTCCTTTTCCTCATCTAGTTGTTTCTTCTCCCCTTCTTGTTCCTATTCCTTCTCTTCCTCTTCTTCCTCCTCCTTTTTCTCTGGTTCTTCCTCCTTCTCTTTTTCCTTCTCTTCCTCTTCTTGTTGATCCTTCTTTTCTTCCTCTCGTTCTTCCTCCTCCTCCTCTTTTTGTTCTTATTCTTCTCATTATTGTCATTCTTCTTAAAGCAAAAACTCTGTCAAGTTCATTTATTGTACATTCTGCTCATTTTTCCTCCCCATCTAAAATCTGCCCTTGGAGGAAGTGCAGGATTGTATGCCTGGAGAAGTGCATAGGTGCATTCGGGAGGCATTTGGGAAAAAACAGCTGAGGCAAGGTGCACATCATGTGGACTGAAGGAAGAAAAGAAAGGGAAGGGAACGCTTTACTACCTGCTCTGTGCCAGGTGCTATGCTAGGCTTGGTCTTCAGGATAACCCCACAGAGACGGTGCTATCGTCATCTCCATTTTACTAGTGAGGAAATGGAAGCAAATTGGGGTCAAGTCACCTGTGGGTACTAAGTGTCTACAACCAGATTAGTCCAGACTTAGGGCTTTGGAATCATACAATGGAAGTCCCTGAATCTTGAATAGGCAACAGGGGTGCATTTCCTTGATGTGAACGGAAGATGATGTAGGATCTCTGAAGGTACAGAGACTGGGCTGATGTAATGGCAGAACCACTGTCTTGAAGAATTCCCCCGAAATTGCTAGAATATCTGCCTATGAGCACATTTACCCAAAGAGAACTTGATTTTTTTTGAAGGAGCTTCTAGAAATTCAAATCATGCTGATTCCAAAAGATATCAAGAAACATGTGAATGTGTAGAAAAGGGAAGCTGTGATCACCAAGAGCCCACAGGAGTATTCTGAAATCCTCAGGTCCACAAAGTCAGTCATCTTGCCAGGTCCAGAGCCTTTCCGAACTTCTTTTTTGTTAACATCTACACCTCAAATCTCATCATCCCTTACACCCAAAACTTTGAAAGTTTCAGTTCTGATGATGCTCACTTTTCCTCCCCTTACTTCATTACGTCTAATTATTTTGGGCTAAGTTCCTAATTCGCTGTTCATGACCTGTGTTTTCCACCTCTGGGCCTTTAACGACTCCACCTCTCAGCCAGAATGCTGCCTTTCCAGCAAGCCGGGTCGATCAGTTCCTTCAAACTCTGACTTGTAAGTACTATCGAGCCAGTCTCTGGAGGGGCTGGAGCAGGTACTGGAGCGCTTAGCACTCAGTTATACCTTGGCTGGTCTATCGCATCCTGGGCTGCCGCCAGTCATCCTGACCTGGACTACTTTGCCTCTGGAAGAGGGAGGGGCCTCAAGTGCATTTTTAGGGTTAGATGAAGTCAGACTCCAAGGACACAGCTCCATTTATGCATGAATCAGAAGTCACCATTTTCCTTTTTACCCACCTCCAAGGCTAGGGACCACAGGCAGGTGATAATCAGCAGAAGCAGGTGCACTGGTGGCTGCAGTCACAGTCCTATACACGTGGCCCAGGGCTGTCTTCTCCCTGGAAGGAGGAGTGGGATTCAGCAGCCCTTGGGCACCTAGGAAGCCTTCTTAAGGACCAGTGTCCACTTCCTGACATGGGGAAGGGACTGGAAAAGCTTCCCTGAAAATTGTCAGCTTCACTCACCCCTGGCCTGCTCACTGCAGTGGGCAGAGGTCATCCTGGGCAATCAAAACACAGACACACAGACACACAGACACACACAAATGGACAAAAGTTTCTACAAAGACAATTTCTCTCACTCTGTACCATTTTTATGTGGAACGTGAGCAAATACATGAAACCCAGCAGACCTGGAAGATGAAAAGCTCTTGCTAGGAGAGGAGGACATCTAAATCACAGACCGAGTGGAACAAGGCTGGTAAATAAAGGCCAGTTTCTCAAAGTTCAAGCTGGAAACACATTTTTGTGGAGTAGCAGCAGGGATGGGGAGCACCATGAAGCTTCCATGAGTTTTGCAATCAAAAATAATCTCCTAAATAAGCTTGTATGTCTCCAAAAGGAGTGAGCAACAGGCTCATGACAATCGCCCCTCGCAGGAAGGCACTACAACACCATCAGTGCACATGTTGCTCCCATGATGAATTCTGTACTGGAACTCCAAACTGGGGAAAGCCAACGGGGGTGTTGCAGACATCTAAACTCAAGTAACAACTTATAAAACTCAGAGCAGGAGGATAGAGTTTATGCTATGCTTTGTATAAGACTACTTAGGGATCCCTAAATGTTTGCAGCTTTTTCACTTGAGTTGTCCCTGAGGTTCCAGACAATCTCAAAACTGTATTTCCACAAAAGCAGCAAAAATACCTGAGGTCAAAAGCAGCCCAGAATTTTTCCTACAAGTGCACACAGCATGACCCCCCCCACCAAAAAAAATTAGCAAGTATGTTGAAAGACTGCACAAATATAAAAAATTCCATCATATAGTTCTATTATGGTGATAATATGATTGCTCAAGACACAAACAGAAAAATCACCATTTCTGGAAAAGGTTGAACAAAAGATTTTATAATGAACTAAAATCATTTTAAGAATTAAATGAGAGCTGGAAAGGAAAAAAAAAAAACCAAGAGGGAAATGAAAAATAGAAGAAAGAATTACAAAGATAATTACCAACCAGGAAACAAGTAAAAAGTATCCCCCAAGAAACAAAATCAAAATTAGAATGGACTAAATAGAAGTCATGGAGTCCATAAGAAAGCAAGAAATATGAAAGAGAAAAAGGAGAAGGAAGAGGAGAAATTTGTTTACAATCAAGCTTTGAAATTCAGAAATTACAAACCATCTAGATGGACAATGTTAAATAATTTTAACCCATTCTTCATGGACACATTTAACAGAGTATTAGAAATGATTGTGAACTTGACCTTCTTTCTACCTTCCCAAAATTATGGTTTACTCTCAACTGAAGATCTACCTCATTGTTATGTGCCTGGGAAACCTGGACAGGAAACCAAACCACTTCCATTTGAACTGTTTTGGAAAGAATCTGAAGACCCCCTGGCAAGATAAAGTTCTTGAGCTGGGCTTCCAAGCACTCAAACTCTACTACACTTCCATGGATTGGCCATGCTGCTTGAATGCCAAATGTATGTTTGCCCAAGACTATTTTATGGACAGGAGCCCACATGGAAGTCAGAAGAAGTAATACAAGGACACTCTCAAGGTCTCCCTGAAGAACTTTGGATCCGTTTCAAGCATAGGCCCCCCAGCACGGTGTGCTCCTATCAAAGAAGGTCCTAGGCTCTTTGAGCAGAGCAGAGATGCAGTAGCTCAAAAAGAAGTGTGAGATGTACAGTGTGGAGCCATATCCCCTCCCAACATTCGTATGGCTTATTTGTGCCCAACTGAGGCAGAACCTTCTGAGCTCATACTGGTCTGATCAGCCCCAGCTGAACACATTGCACCTCGACTTCAACGCCATGATGTCGTTTTGTTACTTCTCAAGAAGGGAGGACAATCACCAAAGAATCGATCCTAAATGTTCTCATTATTTCTCTTTCTTTTAGGGCTAAAAATTAAGTTAGCTCACTCCATAAACAAGCCATGTGACCTCTGATATGTCGGTTTGCTCTGAGTGCTGTGAAGATGTTAGGAGACACATTGTTTTAGCGAAGGCCCGGCAAGCAAGCTGGACCCCAGCATAACAACGGGCCTTTGCTCTCACCCTCTGGATGCTCTCATGCTCTGGCAGAATCGCACATTAATTGTGTTGCTTTGACCCACACGGAGCTCGACCCGTGGCAGACAAGTTCAGACACATCCCTGTGCTCTGGTCAAGAGGTACTGTGTAAATCAGATTTCTCCCGGACGGTCCCCCTTCCTTGTCAGGCTATGGCTCCCTGCAAAGCCAGAGTTATGAGCAGTGAGTTTGCCTCCACTAAAGCTGGCTCCCCCCCTCCCCACCCGAGGGCCCATGTCCCACATTTACAATTAAGCGCTCCTATTTCTAGCCTGCCAACTGGCTCCAGTCCCCATGGCTCAGAGGTGGATTCCATCTGGTGGACAGCATCCGTGTTTATGGCGCCAGGATGTTGGGACAGGTCACTCCTAGGGATGGTTTCTTCCTCCAAGTTTGTCAGTTCTAGGTTGTCAGTTTGCTTTTCACCAGCTAAGGAAATAGCCCAATAAGCAGGGCAGTGGAGCTAACTGAGGGAAATCATTTGTCTCCAAGTGAGATGCAACGGTTTGAAATCATTGGGAGCCATCTATCTCCCACATAATGATAGCAAAATTAGGGCAGCTGGATGGTACAGGAGCTCAGGTTCAAATCTGGTCCTTACAAGCCTGCAAGATAGATGCCATTGCTATGATGAGGAAACGGAAAAGTGTCCAGTCACCTGAGCCAGTATCTGAGATCAGATTTGAACTCGACATCCCCTTGCTGCCCCTATTTGATATGATCATCCCATCCCCCTTTACGTTCAAGGATATGTGTTTTCTTGGTATGGTTTTCACCCTCCCTTTTCTTGTATCCCTTTCCCCTTCTACTTTCCTGCAGGGTAAAATATATTTCTACACCCATATTGAGTGTGTATGTATGTGTGTGTGTGTGTGTGTGTGTATGTGTGTGTGTGTGTATGTGTGTGTGTGTGCGATTTCCTCTGCTTGCATTAATTCAGGGAGATGTTTTGATATTTCTCTCTATTGCTTATACTGATTTTGATTTGTATATTATGCCTTTATGCTGATTATTTAGAATTTGTTCAGAGTCTCCCTCATTAAGTACTTTTAATATTTTGGTGTTTTTTTAAAATATATACTTTTTTAAATTATGTTTTACTCTTTCATACTATTTTTAATATAAACTTTTAAAAATTATTTTACTGTTTTATACTATTTTGATATTATATTAAATATAAATTAAATATATAATATACAAAATGCTACTACTTTAAATACAATTGAAAATGTCATTTCCCCCCCTTTTACATACCATCCATTTGGCATATTTCTCAATAAAGGGATGTTGAAGACATAGGCTGGTAAATGGAAAATTTGGTAACTTGACCAGGATAGCGCCACATTTCTCTCTAAAGCGATTCTGCCACCCCACCAGTAATATATAGGTGTACCTCTCTATTTAGAGCACTTATAAATTTGAATTTTGACAACTGCTTATTTCCCTTGTAGGGATTTAAAGAACTTTTTCTTCCTTTAGAAATGATAGAAAGATCAATTATAGCTCCAAAGGAAATTAAAAATCAACTGTTTTGTTTTGTTTTCTAAATCATTAAACTGAGACTACGCTCTACTTCTGTGTTGATGATTAATGATTCTCCTATCAGGCAGAAAAGATTTTTGACAGAAACAATTCTATCCTTCAATACCATTCCCAAGGCAGAATCTGAGTTAAGACAACATGCACACTAGTCCAGCTTCCAGAGAATTCAGGGCTTTAGTCAAAGCAAGAAAAAAAAAGCATCAGCTTAATCTCATTCAGGCTACAGACCTTGTAGAGAATAAACACTGTAAAAAAATATTGCACAGACATCAATAGCATAATTGCCCATATTTATAAGGGAAATTCTAGTGACATGTTTAAATCTATTTTCTAATCTCTGTAACTCAGAGCCTTTTTTTTTTTTTTTTTTGCAAAATTGCAAGAACAAGCATAATTGACATATGGGGAGGAGTTTCATGGGGAGTGAGAAAGGTAATGGAGCACTGAATATATTCAGACCTTTCCATTGTACTGGACTGGTTTTAGTTCTCTTTTTCTTCTTCCCCTTTTTATAATAATATTTTTTCTATTTTTCCATTTTTATATTATTTAAAATATTATTTCTAATATCAAAACATTATCTTTCTTTGGAAGGGAGGCAGAACATTTTAGATTGTTTCTTAATAGTCTAGGCAAAAGCAATAAAGACCCCAACTAAGTGTGAATTGATCTAGCCATTCTGCAGAGAAATCTGGAACTGTGCCCAAAGGGCTATAAAATTGTACACACCCTTTGATCCAACAATGTCTCTCCTGGGTCTGTATCCCAAAAAGTTCATAAAAGGAGGGGGGGAGGGAAGGGTAACGTGCAAAAAAAGGTTGGAGCACTTCTTTTTGTAGTGGCAAGGAATTAGAAATTGAGTGGATGCACATTGATTGAGAAATAGCCGAATAAATTATGGTATATGAATATAATGGAATATTATTGTTCTCTAAGAAATGATGACTGATTGCAGAAAAGCCTAGAAAGACTTACATGAACTGATGCCGAGTGAAGTGAGCAGAACCAGGAGAACCTTGTACATAATAACCAGCAAGATTACATGATGATCTATTATGATAGACTTAGTTATTCTCAGCAATACCATGATCCAAAAAAAAATTCCAATAATCTTGGGATGGAAAATGCCATCTACATCCAGAGAGAGAACTATGAAGACTGAATGCACATTGAAGCATAATATATATATATATATTTTTGCTCTTTCTTTCCTGCTGTTTTTTTTCCCCTTTTGTTCTGATTTTCCTTTCCCAATGTGACTAATATGGATATATGTTTTAAATGATTTTCTATGAATAATCTATATTAGATTGCTTGCTATCTTGGGGAAGAGAGATATGAGAGGGAAAGAAAAAAATTGGAACTCAAAATTTTACAAAAATGGTTTTTGAAAACTATCTTTATGTAGAACTGAAAAAAATAAATTATTATAGAAATTTTAAGAAAAAGTAAGTAGTAGTGTTCACATGATTAGAAAGAAAGGAGTAGGTAGTAAAGATGTCAGAGGTAGAAGAGATAAGATATGCTGAGTGATAAGATATAGGATGTAAGGGAGAATGAAAAGTTGGGAATGAATATGAGGTTTGAGAAGACAATGTTTTCCAACTTGGACATGCCGAGTCTGAAATTCTTAATGAATACAAGACTGATTGGATATGGAACTCAGGAGATTGACTCCCAAACATATATTGAGGTAGAATCTTTTAGAGAACTAATCATTCAAGAAAATAAAGCTGATAAGAGTCCTCCAGAAACAATGCAGAGAGAAAATTATATGAGGCAGAATGCCAGAGGACACCCAGGTTGACTGAGAGGAAGATAGACTGTGACTCAATATAAAAGAATGAGAAGAGGAGCATTTAGGAGAACAAAATCATAAAAGTGGGAAAACAAAGAATAGAATTCCTTTCCCACATATAGATTCTATAAAAAATGGTACAGCAACAAATAGCTATGGAGACTGAGAAAAGACCAAAGATAAGATGGATAAGGAATAAAAGTTCAAAAAATCAGGGGAAAAGACCAAAAATAAAAGGAGTTAAAGAAATCCAACATTACTGCATTTCAGACCATATCATAAAGCAAACTATATCATTAAAATCATTTGATAGTAGTTTTAAAATAAGGGCCAGCCCCCTGGAGGCAAGTCAATGAACTAATTAGAATAACCAGTATCTTAGAAGCAAGTAAACCTAGAATCCATAGGAACTGAAATGCATGGAGAAGGGAAATCCCCATTGTTTAAAAAAAAAAAAAAAATAACTGAAGGAAAAAAACAGAAATCATTTAGGCAATAACTAGGATTAGAATGGCACCAAAGATACCTTAACATAATAAACTTTTACAAAATCCTCAAAGATAGGGTTGGGAGAAAATTAATAGTAGGAGGGCCAGGTCAATAGCAAGAGGGAGAAGTTAACAAATGAAAAAAAAAATTTTTAGCTACATTACATTAACAAACTTTTATATGAACAAAATCAATCCAGCTTACAATAAGAAAAGAAATTCTCTGGTGGGAAAAACCTTCACATTAAATCTTTCAGTTTAAAAAGTTTGCTTTTGGACAAGGATTCTGGGAAGAAGGTAGAGGAGCAATGCTGGCTCACAGTATTCCCTAGAAGGATCTCTGAAAACAGCTACACAAAACCCCTGAAGTTTAGGGCTCTTTACCCTTCACCCTGGAAACAGAGCCCTATTTTAACAAAGGGCTAAAAGCCAAGTAACTGACTAGGGAGATGAGTAAACAACAGAAACAAATTCTGACCGTAGAAAGCTAATATGGTGATGAGGAAGATTAAAATACACACTCAGAAGATAACAAAGTCAAAACTGTCAAAGCTCCTACACCCACGGCCTCCAAGAAAAATAAGAATTGATCTCAGAAAGAGCTCAAAAACAATTTTTAAAATCAAGTGAGAGAGGAAAAATTGGGAAGAGAGTGATGCAAAGGGAAATACAAAAGCTAATGAGAATTCCCTAAAAAAAAAAAAAAATAGCCAAATGGGAAAGGAATTACAAAAGGTCGCTGAGGAAAATAATTCCTTAAAAATTAGAATTGAGCAAATAGAAGCTAATGACTATATAAGAAATCAATAATGAGAAAATTTAAAAATCCAAAATAATTAAAAGGTAGAAAAAAATGTGAAATAGCTTGTTGAAAAACAACTGACCTGGAAAACAGATCTAGGAGAGATCATCTTAAGAGTATTGGTTTGCTTACCCAACTCTATCAGAAAAAGGAATCTGGATATCATCTCTCAAGAAATTATCAAGAAAAAACTGTCCTGATATTCTAGAACCAGAAGGTAAGATAGAAATGAAAGAATTCACCAATCACCAGCTGAAAGAGATTCCAAGATGAAAATTCCCAGAAACACTATACCAAATACCAAATACCAAATTCCCAAGTCAAGGAGAAACTTTTGAAAACATCCAGAAAAAAAAATCTATCAATATGGAGCTATAGTCCGGATAACACAAGATTTTTCAGCTTCTACATCTATTATGATATGGGAGTCACCTGTCAGTAGCTGATGGAGATCTAACTCAGACCTGTAGAATGGATCTCTTCATGTGAGAGGAGGAGGAGGAGGATGATTGATGATGATGATGATGATGATGATGATTGATGATGATGATGATGATGATGATGATTGATGATGATACAAGGAGACTGAGAGGCCGTTGCTGTTCTCTGACCTCTCTCCTCTTCCCTCTGCCTCCAGTTTATCTCATTCCCAGTCCGAAACACCTGTGTCAGCTGCTTTGCAACTCCTTCAGATGTTATGATTCACAGCTGTGGACACTCTCAAAGAACTGACCTGCCCCTTCACCCAGACCTGGTCCTTAACAACATTAAAGGAGCAGAGGGTCTGGAATATGATATTCCAGAGAGCAATGGAGCTTGGATACAACCGAGAATCACCCATCCAGCAAAACTGGGTTTAATCCTTCAGGAGAAAGTGGATAATAAATAAATAGAGGATTTTCAAGCATTTGTGATAAAAAGAGCAGAGCTGAATAGAAAACTTGATTTTCAAATACAGGACTCAGGAGAAGCATAAAGAAGTAATCAAGAAAGGAATATCATAAGGGCCTTTCTGTTTACATATCTACGTGGGAAAATGGTACTTTTAATTCATAAAAGCTTTATTATTATTATGGCAGTTGAAAATATATATAGACAGAGGGCACAGGTGTGAGTCAAAAATAAAGCGATAATATCTAAAAAATCAAATCAAATCAAAGAATGAGAGAAGAATGTAATGGGAAGAAGTGAAATGGAGAGGTGGAATGTTGACAATCATTTAGCATAAAAAAGACAAGAAAAAACTTTTACAATGGAAGGAAATAGGGGGAAGGGAGGGAAAGTGAGTGAATTTTACTCTCATCAGAATTGACTCAAAGAAGGAATAACATACACAATAAATGTAGATATAGAGATCTATCTTACCCTGCAAGAAAGTAGGAGAGGAAGGGGATATAAGAAAGGAGTGAGGGTATTAGAACATAGAGCAAACTGGGGGAAGAGCTGGTCGGAAGCAAAACGCTTTTGAGGAGGGACAGGATGAAAGGAAAGAGAGAATAGAATAAACAGTGGAAAAATACAATTAGCAATAGTAAATATGAAAAGAATTTTGAAGCAAGTTCATCTGATGAAGGCCTCATTTATCAAATATATAGGGAATTGAATCAAATTTATATATTAAAAAAGCCATTCCCCAACTGATAAATGATCAAAAGATGTAATCTATGCCCAAAGGGTTATAAAATCATACATATCCTTTGACCTAACAATACCCCTACTAGGCATGAATCCCAAAAGAATTTTGTTTTTTTAAGGGAAAGAATCTATATGTATAACAGCTCTTTTCTCAGGGCAGAGAATGGGAAATTGAGAGGATACCCATCAATTGGGGAATGGCTGAATAAACTATAGTATGGGATTATGAAGGATATTATTATTCTACAAGAAATGATGAGCAGAATGCGATCAGAAAAACCTGGAAAGTTCTCCATGAGCTCAAGCAAAGTGAAATGTACTGTGTATAAAGTGATAGCAAACTTGTGGGATGATCAGCTGTGAATAATTTTGCTGTTCTCAGGAATACAATAATTGAAGACGATTCGGAAGGACATATGATGGAAAGTGCTATACCCAGAGGAAAAAATTGATTGTGTCAGAATATAGACTGAAGCGTACATTTTTTTTAATTTTCTTTTTTTTCCTGAGGGTTTTTTGGAGGGGAAAGGGAAGAGATCTACATTTTCTTTTGCAACATGACTTTTATGGAAATGCTTTGCAGAAGTTCACACGGACCTTCTCAAAGAAGGGAGATGAGAAGGAAGGGGGAGAATCTGGAACTCAAAATTCTAAAAACAAATATTTTAAAATTGTTCTACATATAACTGGAGAAAATTAAAAATTTTTAAAAGAACAATTTAGTCCAACATTAAATAAATTATTTTGAATAATTGGCAAAGAAGGAGTTCTACCAAACTTCTTTTATGAAACAAATGTAACATTGATGTAAACAAGTAAAAGTAAAAACAGAGAAAGAAAATTATAAACCAATTTAATTAATGAATATAGATGCAAAAATTCTAAATAAAATACTACTTAAAGATTACAATATATTACAAAGATTGCACACCATGACCAAATGATTCATACCACGAACGCAGGGATGATTTAGCATAAAGAAAACCATTAACATATCCAACTATAACAATAATAAAAGTAACAAAAATCATATGATTATTTCAATAGATGCAGAAAAAGCATTTGATAAAGTACAACACTAATTTCTATTAAAAACACTTAAAAGATTAGATACAAATGGATTTTTTTCCCTTAAATTGTTAAGAAATATTTACCTAACACCATTTTTGTAATAGGAATAAGCTAGAAGACTTCTCAGTGAGATTAGATATGAAACAAGGATGTCCACTGTCACTAATATTATTTAATGTTATATTGGAGATCTTACATAATGATCAACATTCCTGTATAAATCACCAACAAGAATTTACTGGGAGAGATAACTAGAGATACCCTATTTAAAATAACTGTAGGGGCAGCTAGATGGTGCACTGGAATAGAGCACCAGCCCTGAAGTCAGGAGGATCTGAGTTCAAATTTGACCTCAAACACTTAACACCTCCTAGCTGGTGATCCTGGACAAGTCATTTAACCCCAATTGCCTCAGCAAAAAAATAAAATAAAACAACGCTAGACAATATAAAATACCTGTGAAGTATAACTGCCAAAACAAACCCAGGAACTATGTGAACAAAATTATTTTTTTAAATTTTGTATAGATAAAGTCAGATTTAAATAAATGGATAAACATTCATTCTTAATGGGTAGGTAGAGCCATTTTAATACAAACAATAATTTCACCTAAGTTGATCTATATATACAATGCCATTCCAGCTTAATTACTAATATATAGATATAGGTATAGAAAGATAGATATGGGTATAAATATTACTAAATTAGAAAAAATAAACAAAATTCATTTGGAACTATTTTTTTTTAATGTAAAGGAAGGAATTTTAGCAAGACTAGATCTTAAAACATATTATAAGGCAATGATTATCAAAACTGCCTGGTACATGCAAAGAAATAGAAAAGTACTTCAGTGGGACAGAATAGACATACAATTTACAGCAGCAAATGAATATAGTAATCTAGTGTTTGATATGTGTAAAGATGTAACCTTTCAGGTCAAGAATTCATTATTTAGTAAAAGTTGTGGGGGAAATGGAAAAGCAGTCTGAAAGAAATTAAACATAGACCAATGTCTTACACCATTTACCCAAGTCAAAATGGGTACATGACCTAGACATGAAAGATATTGCAAAAAAATTGAAGAATATGGAACATATTGCCTATTAGACTTGTGAATAAGTGAATAATTTATGAACAAACAAGATACAGAGAACAGTATAATGTATAAAATGAATAATTTTGTAACATTAAATTTAAATGGTTTTAGATGAATAAAACCAATGTAGCCAAGATCAGAAGGAAAGTAGAAAAGTGTGTGAGAGAGAGGGGGACTTTTACAGACAGTTTCTCAGATAAATATATCATGCCTCAAATATATTAAGAACTATGTCAAATCTTTAAAAAGATGGATTGTTCCCCAATTAAGGAATGCTGAAAAGCTATGAAGAGGCAGTTTTTTGATGAAGGAATCAAAATAATTTATAGGCATATGAAAAATGTTCTAAATCATTAATAATTAGAGAAATACAAATTAAAACAAACTTGAAATATTTTACAGTTATGAGATTGGCTAAAATAGTTGAAAGGAAAGCAACAAATAATGAAGGGGATGGGGGAAAATTGGGACACTGATTCATTGTTGGTGGATCTGTGAGCTGACCAAACTATTTTATAGAATGATTTGGAATTATGCCCAAAATGTTATTAAGCTGTCTATACCCTTTATTCCAATACTATCACCATTAGATCTGTTTTCCAAGATGATTAGAGGAAACAGAAGGAAAAAAAAACCTATGTGTTCAAAAATGTCTAGCATCTTTCTTAGTGGTGACAAAGAATTAGAAATTGAGGAGATGTCAATCAATTAAAGTTGTGGCATATGTTCATGATGAAATACTACTCTGATATAAGAAATGATGAGCTTGATGATTTTAGAAAAACATGGAAAGATTTGCACAAAATAATGGAGAGCAAAATGAGCAGAATCAAGAGAACATTATAGAAAGTAACATCAATACTGTTTTAAGAACAACCTTGAGTGAACAGCTCATTTTGGCTGTTATAAATACCTAAATTAAGTCCAAAAATCCTCTGAAGGAAGGAATGCTATCTGTATCCATCCAGAGAAAGAATTAAGATATAGATACATACATGCATACATACATACATAGATATAGATAAATGCATATATGTGTGTGTATATATAGTCAGACAACACCAGTTCTTTCTCTGGAGATGGATACTATTTTTTAATATAAGTCCTTTGAGATTGTCTTGGATCATTGCATTGCTGAGAATGGCTCAGTCATCTGGTTCTTCTTCATCATACAACATTGCTGTTATTACGAGCAGTATTCTCCCAGTTCTGCTCACTTCTATCTTTATCAGTTAGTTCATCTAAGTTATTTGGGATTTTTTCCAAAATACACCTGCTTGTCACTTTTTACAGCACAATAATATTCCATTAAATCATGTCACAATTCGTTGCCATCCCCCAACTTTGATTCCAATTCTTAGCCACCACAAATTGCTGCTATAAATAATGTGTAAGACTTTTGGTTTCTTTGTTTGAAAACTGCTCATGCATATCCTTTGACCATTTGTCAATTGGGGAATGATTTGTATTCTTACAAATTTGGCTCCTTAATATATTTGAAAAATCAGGCCTTTGTCAGAGGTACTTGCAGTATTTTTTTTTTTTTTTAAGAAACCTAGTCTTAAAACAGGTACTAGTTTCTAGCTTTAATCAAACCTCAATCATCAGGGTAGCTAAGTTGCACAGTGAATAGAGCACCAGCCCTGAAGTCAGGAGGACCTGAGTTCAAATCTAGCCTCAGACACTTAACACTTCCCAGCTGTGTGACCCTGGGCAAGTCATTTGACTCCAATTGCCTCAGCCAAAAAAAAAAAAAAAAAAAAAAATCTCAATTATCTTTTTAGTTTCAGCTCCCAAAGGGAAAGGGCTAGGTTATCTTCTCAACTCAAAGGACTGGCAAACAATCGTGTATGAATGTATGTATGCATAGATGTGCCCCTTCAGAGGAAAAAGCCTTCCAAATGACTGACTCTTGAGCAGTAGAGGGTGCCCAGGGTAGCAGACTCTCTAGAAATGGAAGGACTGGGAAACATGTAGACGATCTTGACTGTAGAGTTTGTTCAATTCAGTGTTTGTTGTGTTGAGAAAATATTACGAGAGCTGACTTGGTGAAAGAACATGATTTAGTGAGGACTTCTACTCAGACTTTAATCAATGTCAGTTCGTTATGATTTCACAGGGGCTAATGATTGTTAGCAATTAGTTTAACATAATTATCTAGTAATAAATAAGCAATCACCTAATAATAATAATAAATAAGCAATGCATTAATCTGTATTTTGTGTAAGTCACATAGGAATATAAATTCTACCAGAAGGGCTCTATGGTAAGCTTCAAACTTTAATGTAATGCCCATTACTTATTTACCAGTTACGGAGCTCACTTGCACAATC
The DNA here is from genome assembly GCF_902635505.1 of Sarcophilus harrisii. Lineage (NCBI taxonomy): Eukaryota > Metazoa > Chordata > Mammalia > Dasyuromorphia > Dasyuridae > Sarcophilus > Sarcophilus harrisii. Next base: position 661,755,469 of record NC_045427.1, on the reverse strand, counting down.
ACAAGAATGCTGCCCCTGATAATCTCCATCCTGTTTCATTTAAATTCCATGGCCAAACCAGTATGAGTGATAGTATGATATGGAAAATCCCCCTCTCCACATGTTCTATAGCTTTAATCACTTCTTCCAGCCTAACTTAAGGAAAAAGTCCATCCGTCTTATGGCCACTTAGTCAGTGGAGATATCTCATGCTTCACCCAACCTATGACCCCCTGCTGATATGTCATTTTTTTTTTGGCTCTCAAGAGCAAGGTCTATCACCCAATAATATTCTGTATTTTGCCATGCCTCTTTTGCAAATGTGGATGTCAAAGTCTATAAATACAAAGTCCTAGTAGGAGCATCTCAGATCATAAGGAAGATCCGAGGTCTACTTCATTAGAAGGAATTACTGACCCTTTCATAAAGTGCCTTTGGCTCAGAGCTCTGCCTCAGTTTGTTTTTTGAAGGTTGGACAACTTCAATCCCCACATTGGGAAAATGTGGGAAGTCCCTCACAAAGGAACATTTTCATGACCTCGATGTTTTTTGCATAATGGCATTAAAAGGCTCATCCAATTTCAAATATTCTCAAGTTTTTCCTACAAAACTAATTAATTAAAAAATACACCCATAAGGTTAGCCCCAAGCTTACTTTCCAGATTTGTGTTGCATATCCTTCAGGAATATCAGTGATAACAATACCTTCACCTCCTTGTCCAACAGGTGGTAGGAATGAAAAATGAAAGATCCCTTAAGTGGTCATTTTGACCTGCAAGCACAGAAACTTAAGTGAAGTCCCAAAGCCTTGAAAACAATGCAAAGAATCAAGTTACACATTTTGAACAGCCAAGTGTCAAATTCCCGGTGAGGAGTAAGAATGGGGGATGAAGAGTTGGACTCTACAACTTCTTTAGGAAATCAGGTATTCATAAGTCAAAACGTATTTCTTCACAGAATTCAGATCAATTAACAAAATCTTGTCTGGCGTCTATATTTTGCTCTTGTTTCAAGAGGATGCAAGGATGAATCAAGACCCTTCCTTTTCCTTTCTATTTCCTTCCCTTCTTATGCCTCTGCTTTCTATTCCTTCCCTTTCCCTGATGATCAAGGCACTGGATCAAAGAGCTTCCTGGGAACAGTGCTATTCCTAATGGCCTCCTCCCAGGCTAGGCTGCCAAAGTCTATGGAATAGAATGATAGCTGATCTAGACCCTTAGGTGGCAAGTGGCAGGTGCAAGGGAAGGCTGGGAATATTTGTACACTTGGTTCTAGTGGGGGGACAAGAGAATCTGCTTCGGGTGGCTATGATGCTTATGCTTATTTTGAAAAGGACTCTAATGAGTCACAGAGGGAGGTGGCCAATCGATATTCTTATGGGGGGAATATTCCCTTTCAAGGAGAGTGTTCCAACTTGGTGGATCATTTTAATTCAATATTTTAACTCTCCATGGGAGTAATTTTGAATATTTTATTTGTAAAAACCCTCAACATTAGAATTATGATAAAATAAATATCTAGTTAATGACAATGAAAGTGATCCAATGACCGCTTGCGTGAATAAATGTATGTGTATATGATCAAGAAAAAGAATACAGAGACATTATCCCTGAGATTTCATTGATTGAGAGAACTCCCAGATGAGGGAACTTTCTTTACCAATGCAGTTGAGCCAATTTTCTCTCAGCATCTTTCAGCTTTTGAACCTAGAATCCTAGAGCATTGTGAGGGGAAGGATTTGCCTGAGGTCATATGTGCCCCAAGGATCTGAAATGGGACTTGAACCCTTATCTTCTTGGCCCACTTTACAAAGTTCACCAGGAGCTCCTCTCATGTCAAGTAAGCAATTATAAAAGGCAATTTTATAATTACTCCCCTTTGCTTGTTTGAAAAGAAAGGAAATTCCAGCTATAGAGGCTTTGCATCATTGTGCCTTTTGATTAAGGATTTAAACAAGAAGTCTCCGAACTCACTCGAATGGAAAAGCAAAACATTTTAAAGAAGGCACAGTGCTCCAGATTTGTCATGGATAGAAATGTAAATATTTTATAATCTTATTTAGTAAAAACTCATTTTGATCATCAAGAATTCATGAAAAAGAATTCCAGTTGTCATGAGAAAGTCAGCCCTCCTCTCTTTAAGAATAATTTTCATTTGCCCAACATATCTCATGTGTCCAGACAGACTCCCCAACTATTACATCTGTAATTTTAAAATAGCCATTGGGTATTTTGGAACAGTTTTGAAATTAAGTCGAAAAGAGTTCATAATATAGATATCCCAAGCAATATTTACAATAAATAGTACAAGGCACACTAAATAAGATTATCTACCATGTAAAGTTGACCCATTAGTCTGGAAAAGACACAAAGACACATGCACAGATCCTCTGGTTTTTCAGATCTAATTTTTCTTTAGCAGTGTGTTTCCTCACCCCTAGTCAAACATTCTCTTGTCTAACACCCCATTCTATTGCCTAGCAGGTGGAAAACTTCCCAATTGACACAAAGAAAGCTACTGATGGGCTCCTGCCTGCCTATAAAAATGGAGGTTGAAAACCAATCAGGAAAATTTCAACATCCTTTTTTATGAAATGTCTGCTCTTTTTCAGTTTTTTCTAGCTGTCCCCATGCATAGAGATACCTTGGAAGCCAGAACAGCTAAAAGTATTAAGAGTCATCTTTCTTTGGACCTTCATGGACATTTCTGGAGATCAAGATAACCTAAGCTCTCCGCCATCTGAGCTCCCAGATGGATCACTGACTCTGCATCGGGTCTTTCTTGGATTTTGTCACTTGTGAAATTCTCCTAGATCTTTTCATTCATTGTGGTTATTCTCTACAGTATCTCATTGGTAGATATACTGAGGTAATCCATGCTAAAATTCTCAAAATCCTTTATGTTTGTGCCCATTGTTCCCCACTGCTTAGCTACAAGAGAAGCTAAGAGAAGACTGACCAATCTTTCTGATATACGTACACAATCTCTGCGTGCAATCTCTCTCCCCTTTTGTATACATATATATGCATGTATACTTAAATATGTCTATGCGTGTCTATATATATTGATATTGAAACATATACTCTATGAAAGGAAGAGATGCAGGAAAATGTTTGGTCAATCCGCGTATCTGAAAAGATAAGTTTCGTAGATGACAGACTTTGGAGCAGGAAGGAACCTTAAGCATCCTCCAGACCAACTGCCTTATGTGGTTTATGAGACCCAGAAAAGTTAAAGGACTGATCTGAGTGATCAGATGATTAATAAAAACCATGGCAGGGTGCATTTCACTGAGAGTTCAAAACTGTTAAGGAATGGAATTTATCACTTGCCTGGTGAACAATTAAATGAATATAAAAACAGGTGGAATGAACAAAAGGGACATTCTTGGGAACATGGGAAGCACATAACATACAAGTCTTTGTGTTTCTCTCACTTCATGTCCATGCTCATTGCAATAGTCAAAGCAGTAAAAAGGAAGAGAGATGGACAACTGATCCTCCCAGAGGAAATTGTCCTTTTACCTCTGCAAAAGACTATATGGGCCCTCGGTGGTTGTTCTTTGTTATTTTTCATCAGAATTTCCTAGGTATTTTCTTTTAGATTGTTGTTGATCCATCTAACTCTGTGATCTCATTGGGGGGGAAGGAAGTTATAATATTTCCTTCTCCAGCTCATTTAACAGATGAGGAAACTGAGGCAAACAGGATTAAGTGACTTGCCCAGGACCATACCACTAATAAGTGTCTGGGATTAGATTTGAGCTCAGGTCTTCCTGACTCCTTGCCTGGAACTCTATCCACCACTTACCATCTCATACTTGCATGCTATGGCATCCCCTCCCTGATGTGATATCCGCTTGGAGAAGAAAGGACAAACAACATTTTTTTCCTCTTTTGCACCTCTAAACCCTCCCAAAATGCCTTGGGGTTTACTGACTAGAGAGAAACCTATTTCTCTCTTAATGGTCTTTTAAAGACCATTGGTCACCAAGAGGTCTTAGACAAAGCCCCATTGGTCATTGCTTGGGTCTCAAGTAGCAATCCTTTCTGCTTTGGTGAGAAACCCCGAGAGGCTTCCTTCCCCTCCCAGATTCATTCATTGTTTATTCGTTTATCTATGTTTTTGGGGGGCTAAGTGAGAGAGGAGATTCTTTGCCCTTTTGCTACCTAATCACTGAATGGGTTGAGACCTGCTGAAGACCTGAGCTTAAAAAGGGCCAGGTCTCCCACAGCATCCAGAGCCACCTCCAGGCCCCTTGATCCATATCTTGCCACTAGACCCAGGTGGCTCCAGAGGGAAAACTGAGGCAAGTGACTGCACAGCCTCCCCCTCACTGAAATCCAATTCACTTGCATGTCCCGGCATCAACTCCCTAACATTATGGTCCTCTTCCGGGGTGAAGGACAAACAACAATGCTCACGCAGTAGAATACCACTTAAGGACCAGAATAAACTCTAAGTAACGAATGATTATGGGTATCTGTGCTTTCAAGAGAACTTAGGTCTTTTATTTATTGTCTAGCATGCTGGCTTTTTCTGATTCCTTCATAAAACTTCAACGACTTGGGGGAGAGAGGGACCTAGAAAAGTACCTAAGAGGATAACTTTTAAAATTCAAGGTTGAGAATCAAGAACTCAAAAGTTAAGCTTTAGTCTTCACAGAAAAAGAGGTCTTGAAATAATCAGAATCTTTGTGGTCTCTGAGTTCTGGATTTACCAGCTTGGACAAATCCCTGCACATCTCTAGATATTCGTCTCCTCATTAGTGTAAAGTGAGAGGGATGGTTTAAAAAATAATCCATCCCAAAGGTCAATAAATGTTGTTCTTATGAGTTGGTGATGAAAGGTCAAAAGAGCAATTCCTGATTCTAAATACAAGGCAAAATTACCCACATTCTCTTTGCCAAAGGGCACCTTTATTCATGAGGAAAAGCCATGGGCAAAATCAAAAGGTAATTTTGTGACATACTTTGGGAAGGGGGTGACTTAAATGGCTCAAAGAGGGAAAGGAGAGGAACCAGCAAGAAGCTGGGAAGATAATGGTTCTGTTTTGAGATACTGAGACTGTCTTAAAGATAGTCTAGCCTGATGCCAGTTCCAATGATCTTGTGATGAAAAGAGCTATCTGCACCCAGAGAGAGAGCACTGTGAGGACTGAGTGTGGATCACAACGGAGCATCTCACTCTCACTCTTTGTTCTCTGGCATTTCGTTTCTTATTTATTTTCTTTCCCTTTTTGATCTGATTCTTCTTGTGTAACAAGAGAAATGTATAAATGTGTTTATACATATTGGATTTAACATATATTTTAGCATGTATAACATATATTGGATTGTTTGCTATCTAGGGGAGGGGCTGGGGAGAAGGAGGGGAAAATTTGAAACACAAGGCTAATTATTGTCAAATTATCCATGCATATGCTTTGCAAATAAAAAGCTTTAAAAAAACAAATTTAAAAATAATTTAAAAAAAAAAGATAGTCTAGGAAAACTTAGTTTACATCAGAGTTTAACAAAACTCTGTTTTAGTTTGGGAAATTCCCCAGAGGTTGTTTAAAAATACTAACTAGACAGTCTCAGAGTAGAAGGTCAAGGTCTGATTAGAGAGTTTAAGCTGGGGGCAGCTGGGTGGCACAGTGGATAGAGCACCAGCGCTGAAGTTAAGATAGGACATTCTGGGGAAATTTATGTTATTATGATTCTCATTTTAGCAATTCCTGAAAATAAGCTAGTTGAGAGTTTACCATCAATATCTACAAAATGCCTTAGAATAGAAAAAGCAGGTGGGAGAATGGGAGATTTAGAGATAGAAGGGATTTAAGAGAAAACAGGCTGAAAACCTCATTTTCTGCATGAGGATACAGAGGCCGAAGGAAGATCAATGACAGCTTGTGAGACTTACAATGCAAAGATCGAACTGAACTAACCAGGTCACAATGAAATCCTGCTCCTGTGGATTCACCCTCAAAAAAGGGACAACTGTGGTGATGGTTATGGAACAAGGAATGGAAATCAAGCAATCGATGAACATTAAAATGCTTCTTTGGGCCCAGAACTCCTGCCTGCCAGGCCATCCCCTTTCCAGTCAAAAGGCTTCGTTTGGATTTATTCTCCAGAAAATCACCATATTGAGAAAAGGCTTGAAAATCAGACCCCAGCTTCTTAGCACATTGAAATCTAACAAGGCAACAATATGTTTTTTGCTCTAATGGAAACCTTAATAATTTTTTCAGTGGGAATCATGAAAAGGCAAATTTAAGAGTCTTTTGGATGCAGTTAAGACACCCCAGGTATTTGCCTTGCCCTCATTCTTTGGCCAAGTATTTAGCTTGTTCACCCGGAGGTCAGAGCAGAATAATTCAGCCTCAAATGAACAGTGGTGGTTGCTAAGGGAGGTAATGCAGATGAAGGGTCAATAAGTAGTTTTTTAGAAAATCTATCTGCTGGGAGGCAAATGCTATGCGCCAGCATGTTGACAGGTTCTTTCCCTGGCTCTGCAGCCAGCTCAGGGAATGGGGGGAGGATGTATGGACTCTGCTCTGCAGATGCAGTGTTTAGCACTAAACAGAGAAGGGAATGGAAAAGAGGATTTGAATTTCTCTAACACCTGTTATATATAGTGCCCTCTGCTAAGTAATTTTATAAAAATTGTATCATTTGTAAGAAAAGCCCAAGCCAGACATTTTTCCTGATCCCCACCACCTCTTGAGCCTCCCTAAAACAAATTATGCACCAAAGGTACAGCAATTTTGACTGTTTCTATGGTCTAAAAGCATAAAAGAAGGCAAAACAAGGTTTAAAAAAAGAAATGGGAACTGATACTGACCCTGACTCACTCAGCACCCGTCCCTCACCTCCCATGTTACCACCAGGGAAGCCACCCTAGCACACCCAAGGACACACTTACAGGCTCACATTTTTAAGCCTAGTTCCCTCTCCCCCTTTTCAGGGTTATAGGGATGTAGAATTTTTCTCAGGCCGTTACGGCCAGATTGGACACAGCTGTCCAGGCTGCTGGGCACCGCAACCACCAATGCCGCAAAGCCCTTGCCAGCCAGTGCCAGCAGGCTCCGAAACAGCCAGTGCCCAGCTAGAGAATAAAGAAAAGGAGCAGTGGGACAGGTCTCAGACGCTTTGACATTCATATACCCAAGGAAATTACTGTCAGAGAGGTGGAAGTCAGAAGTGAGAGATAAGGAAAATAAAGTGGAGGAGAAAAGACAAAGTACCAAAGAAATCTCAAATACCTTTAATATAAATCAAAAGGAAAAAATAGTTACAACAGAAGGAAATATTGCCTCCAGATCTGGTAAATGAATTCAGGCAATTATGAATAAATGAAAAATAAAGGAAATTGCAACATAAAAGGAAATGATGAAACACTTGATGAGACCCTGTGGAAGTAGGGGAGAACATGGAGCCACAACACTGTTTCTGAGAAGTTCAAAAGAGAAATGAGAACTATGAGAACAGCATTCGTGTACTAAACAGCAAAAATAGTAAGTAGAATAGAAAAACTTGAACCTGCTCTGGCAAGCTTTACCAAAGAAGCAAAGGAGAGAGCAGTAAAGAAGTGAAGCCCAGTCTAGAAAAAGAGAAGCATAAAATAAAACATTAAATGAAATATGCTCACTCTACAACCAAAACATGGAGATCTCAAAGGCAAGGTGGTAGAGACACTCTAAGCATTATAGGTCTCCCAGAAAAAAAAAAAAAAAATGACAGGATTAAAAAAAAAAAAAAAAAACTCCTTAACACTATAATGAAGGAAATAATAGAGAACTGCCCAGAACTTCTTAACATAGAAAATGAAATTTCAATGTAAAGAATTCACAGACCATCTCTTTAAAAAAAGAAAGAAAGAAAACAAGCAAAAAGCAGCAGCAGCAACAACAAAACAAATCTGTAGCCTGCAAACTCTAAGATGCATAATGGTTAAATTTTAATGATTCAATTCAGAAGCAAGTTGGGCAAGCCATAAAGAAAAAGATCATCACATGCAGAGAAAAGAACATTCCAATCATACTAGACTAATCTACACCCAGGATCAAAAGGAGGGGGAAATGGAATAATGTGTTATGAAGAGCACCGGGACTCAGAATACATCCCTGAGTGACCTATGCTGCAAATCTGAGCTTAACCATAAAGATGAATGTTCAGAAATAAATTTGAAACATTTTTAGGAAGAAAGCTAAAACTAAAGAAATGATTTGCAACTCAAACACCTCAACCAACAGAAATGAAGGGATGGTGAATAAATGCAACCAGCTGCAGACTGCAGAAAGATCTCTAAGAACTTCTGGTGGAAATCAGGAAGAGGAATCAGGATCTGTAAAGAGATGAGCCAGTGATCTTGTGGACGAAACCTGGCAGCACGCAGCCTAGAAGTCTGGGGGGACTACGTCACAGTATGTTAAAGCATATGAAAGAGAGGAGGGAAGCAAAAGGGGAGAGAAAAGAACACCAGGATCAAATTAAGGGCCAGCAGTGAGAGGAGGTGACTTCTGGGGTCTCAGAAAGAGAAGAATGGATGAGTAGCGGAGAAAAAAAGAGGAAGGAAGCCTTATTTGGGAGGCGGGAGGGAAGTCCACTGACAAATGCTCCTATGGGTGAAAGGAGATGAGGACCTTACATGGAGCAAGGTCTATGGGTTTGGGTGTATGAAAAAATCTACTGAGAGAAAGGAGTTGGAACCCATGGGGCAACTGGAGTAGGAGAGCATGGAGCCAGACAAATGCAGAAAAAAAGGTCAAGAAAAGAGGGATAGATTGTGGAAGGGAAAGAAGTGTTTTACCATGAGGTGGTATCCTTTCAGACACTTGTAATAATTGGCATTGTTCTGAGAGAAAGGCACACACCAAAGGGAAACCCACAGGATAAGTCCCACTGCACAGTGCCTAGAAAACAGAGTCTGGAAGGGAGGCTTTGAAACTTTGATTGTATACTTGTCCATGAATCAGAGAATAAGGATCTAGAGTAAACAGAAAGAGAAGATGAATAATGAAGATAGTAAATGAAAGGAACTGTTTAAAAGGAGATCCAAAGATTGAAATTAAGAAAACTAATAAATATAATAAGGTGAAGGGGAGGAAAGGGAAGTGGGCAGTAACTAAACAAATTGTGGTACATGGATTTAATGGAATACCACTACTGTGCAGTAAGAAAGGATCCATTTGAGGAGTATAGAAAAACATGGAGAAATCTATATGGACTGATACAGAGGGAAGCAAGCAGAGGCAAGAAAACATACATACATATGACCAGAAGAGTGTGAATGAAAAGAACAATGGTCACCAAACAAGGCAAAAGTAAATGCAAGAGATTTATAAAAATCACATAGTACTCCAATGAAGAGATACGAAAAGATGTGGGAGGTCGGAAGGTATGACACCTGACATGTTTTTGAACTTTTGCATTTTTTTCTCTAAAAACTTAATTTGCCATATGGGCTTGTCTGTGGGGAGAAAAAAGAAATAGAGGATACGGTGGTGATGTAAAAAACGGAAAACTTCAACAACAACAAAAAATTTAAGTCCATTTTGTGCCAAAAGAGATGCTGCTTAGGACCAAATAAGAGGATGCGTGACTCCCCCAAGATTTTAAAAGATTCACAGATTCTCCCCTTTGTATTCTCATGGATAGCTGGCAGCTCTATTACCTGGCAAAGAGCATAGAAGGATGGAACAAGCAGGGAGAACCTTTCAGAGAGAGCTTGGCTTTCCATAACCTTCTTCCCACAAGGCTGCTGGGGCACACTGCTAAATGACTTGGGAGATGTAGGGTATCCAAAGAGAATGGGATGGACCTGCTAGGGTTAACTATGTCGATCGACCCTCGAAGGACAGAAGGGACACCTGCAATGATTATAGCTGCTGAGGGAGGATTGGAAAGGAAGCTTCAGAGAGTTTTTATAATCATATGAAATAATAGGAATCCTGCCTCTCCTGCCAATTTCATGCCAAAAAAAACCCCATAACTTGGACTCATCATATTGTTTCAATGGTCACAATGGGGAAGAGCTGTAGGAGCACAGCAAATATTCTCTTTTCTGAAAAAGCCCAGAGGATCTCAGGGAAATGACTGGAGTTGACTGAGAGAGAGATGATCTGCTCAGAACTTATCTTTAAGAAAATCACTCTGGTGACTGAATGGAGAATGGATTGCAGTGGGGAGAAGCGTGAGGCAAGAAGACCCCCCCCCAAAAAAAAGGCTTTTATGATAGCCCATAAGAAGTGATGGGGGTTTGTCCAAGGCAGTCCAAGTTGGAGGAGGAAAAGGGATTCAGTCTAGTATAGCAAAGGTAAAATCAACAGACTCTGACAATTGATTGGATGTGGGGGATGAGAGTGAAGGACTCCTCATAAGGAAGACTCCTAGATTGTGAAGTTGAGAGAGAGGATGCTATTGTCTTCTGGAGTAAAAGGGAGTGTTCAGAAACAAAGATAAAAAGTTCTATTTTGGACATGTTGAGTTTAAAGATGTCTGTAAGACAAATGATTCAAATTGGCTTAAAGGCAGTTGGGAGATGGGAGATGGGAGGCTGCAGAACTATCAACAGAGCTGGTAATTAAATCAATGAGAGCTGATGAGATTATGAAATGAAATAATATAGAAGGAAAGAAAAGGACAGGACAGCACCCTAAGGGACACCTGGAGGGCACTATCTGGAATAGGATCCAGAAAAAGAAACAAGAAGAAATTGTCAGACAGGTAGAAGAGGAACCAGGAGAGAGTGGAATCCCAAAAACCCACAAAGAAGAGAGTATCAAGAAGAAGGCAATCAGCAGTGTCAAAGGCAGCAGAAGGGTCACCAATAATGAGGACTTGGAATAGAGTAGGTTCAAGGGATAAAACAGTCAACAAATATAGCAACCTAGTCTTTGACAAACCCAAAGATCCCAGCTTTTGGGATAAGAACTTACTGTTTGATAAAAATTGCTGGGAAAATTGGAAACTAATATGGCAGAAACTAGGCATTGATCCATACTTAACGCCGAACCAAGATAAGGTCAAAATGGGTTCATGACCTAGGCATAAAGAATGAAATCATTAATAAATTAGAGGAACATAGGATAGTTTACATCTCAGACCTGTGGAAGGGGAAGGTCTTTATGACCAAAGCAGAACTAGAGATCATTACTGATCACAAAATAGAAAATTTTGATTATACCAAACTGAAAAGTTTTTGTACAAACAAAACTAATGCAGACAAGATTAGAAGGGAAGCAATAAACTGGGAAAAATATTTTACAGTCAAAGGTTCCGATAAAGGCCTCATTTCCAAAATATATAGAGAATTAACTCTAATTTATAAAAATCAAGCCATTCTCCAATTGAAAATGGTCAAAGGATATGAACAGACAATTCTCAGATGAAGAAATTGAAACTATTTCTAGTCATATGAAAAGATGCTCCAAGTCATTATTAATCAGAGAAATGCAAATTAAGACAACTCTAAGATACCTACTACACACCTGTCAGATTGGCTAAGATGACAGGAAAAAATAATGATGATTGTTGGAGGGATGTGGGAAAACTGGGACATTGATTCATTGTTGGTGGAGTTGTGAACGAATCCAACCATTTTGGAGAGTAGTTTGGAACTATGCTCAAAAAGTTATCAAACTGTGCATACCCTTTGATCCAGCAGTGTTACTACTGGGATTATATCCCAAAGAGATTATAAAGAAGGGAAAGAGACCTGTATGTGCACGAATGTTTGTGGCAGCCCTTTTGTAGTGGCTAGAAACTGAAACTGAATGGATGTCCATCAGTTGGAGAATGGCTGAATAAATTGTGGTATATGAAAATTATGGAATATTACTGTTCTGTAAGAAATGACCAACAGGATGATTTCAGAAAGGCCTGGAGAGACTTACACGAACTGATGCTGAGTGAAATGAGCAGGACCAGGAGATCATTATATACTTCAACAACAATACTAGATGATGACCAGTTCTGATGGATCAGGCCATCCTCAGCAACAAGATCAACCAAATCATTTCTAATGGAGCAGTAATGAACTGAACTAGCTATACCCAGAAAAAGAACTCTGGGAGATGACTAAAACCATTACATTGAATTCCCAATCCCTATATTTATGCACACCTGCATTTTTGATTTCCGTCACAAGCTAATTGTACAATAATTCAGAGTCTGATTCTTTTTGTACAGCAAAATAATGTTTTGGTCATGTATACTTATTATGTATCTAAGTTATATTTTAGTATATTTAACCTCTACTGGTCATCCTGCCATTTAGGGAGGGTGGGGGTAAGAGGTGAAAAATTGGAACAAGAGGTTTGGATTGTTAATGCTGTAAAGTTACCCATGTATATATCCTGTAAATAAAAGGCTATTAAATTAAAAAAAAAATAATGAGGACTGAGAATATTCTCAGTATATACCATTGGTATATACCATTGTACTGGACAATTAAAAGATCATTAGTAACTTTGGAAAGAGAACTTTGAGAGGAGTGATGGGGCCAGGTTGTAAAGGGTTAAAAAGAGATGAGAGAAGAGAAAAGGGAGGCAGGTGGTCTTCTCTAAGAATTTAGGTACAAAAGCCATGGAGAACAGAAGAGATACAGAATGATTCTTAGCTGACATGGAAGGATCAAGTGAGGATTTCTGAGGATGAGGGAGACGTGGGCATCTTTGTAGGCAGGAGGGACAGAACCAGAAGTCAAAGATATTGCAGATAAGGGATAGAGTGAGGGCAATAGGTGGAGTAGGATTTTTGGTACAGGTAGAGGGGTTGATCTGGGGAAAGAAGATGCCCTTTTTGTTTTAGAGAGGGATGAAAGAGAAAAGAATGGTAGAAAGCACCTGAATGATAGATGAAAAAGGGAAAATGGGGGCAGAGAGAAAGGAGCTTACAAGAATGATAATGGTATTCTAAAAGGAGAGTTTGAGAAAGTCTCATTATATATGAGGACTTTGGCAACTGCTGGGATAAACCCTCCAAATCACAGGCTTGAACTTGAAGCCAAAGAGCTCATTATAAGCTGGCCAGAATCCTCCTTGCCCTTTATGGTTGATTCAGGCATACTGGGCAGGCAAAACATCTTGTTATCATATTCGATTCCCCATGGCCCCAGACCTATAACATGATAATTATTGACAATGGCAACAATTTTCCTTTTTTTCACCGCCTTGTATCTTGGAGCAATTCAGGACCACAAGGTCTGTTTTCAGACCTTCATCCTTAGTTTTCTCATTAAAGGCTTCCCAAACATTTATTTAAAGAAAATCTTCCTTATTCCAGATGGAGAGGCTTTTCTCTAACCATCTTTGATCCTTCTAAGACACAGATCTTGAGTCTTGAGTAAAGACAGCAAGTCCCTATTTGAAAAAGTTTCTAGCACATATTTCATCAACCCATTGGGTTGAACTACTTCATCCCTGCTCTCCTATTCTTTCCAGAGCTATTCTTCTCGTTCTCTGGCTAGCAATTCCCCTGAAGTGGATACTGTCATTGCCGACTTGCTACCTCCCTTTTCTCACCTCATTAGCTGAAGTTTAAATATTTCCCAAGTCCCTTGCTTTCCCTACTTTCAGGAACCTTTTCCTTCCAGCTCACAAGTCGGAATGCTCACATCCTTTTTTCAGTTCTTCTTAGGATATACCTTGTGCTTTGCATCTTCCTCTTTGTCATCACGCCACTCTTTCTCCTCCTCTTTTGGGCTTTTTTTTAAATGACCTCATCTTCTTTAATGTATCTTTGTTGGAAGATGGCAGCTACTCTGCCAACCACTCTTGGAAGAAGCATTGAATACTTGAGAAAAAGCTCAAAAAACCCTTAAGAGAGAGTCAGGTCTGTACACTTCTACTTGGGAGCCTCTCATGGGTGACCCGGGAGATTTATAATCTACAGAGAGAATATCACTGGCCTGGCCACAGTGGGGTGAACTCTGCCAATTTACTTTCAGTAAACAAATGGGGCAACAACAGGGACGGATGTTGCTCTGGAAGGAATGGAAATGCAGGAATCTACGAAGATTAAAATATGAGTAGAATTATGAAAAAGCACAACTGGATGGTTTCAATTTGATGTCCAGATAAAGTACCTTGAAGTCAAGGATATCGGAACAACTCTGTCTATCTTCAGTCAATGTTGTAAAATCTTTGTCTATGTTTTTAGTAAAGATGAAAAAGTAGAAACTTTGAGGCCAGAAACAAAAAGAGTTGTTTTCCCCTCATTGAATAGTGAACAACAAAAAATAATGTGCTGATATAGGTGTGCACACACATATGCAAAACACACTTTTCCCCCCAAAATGGATGTCTATTATCTCTGGAAGATGAATTATACTTTTCAAAACATTTGTTGCACTTAGAATTCATCTGATTCTCTCCAGGGAGCCTTGTTAAAAGTTGCTCCTTTTTGGTTATGTTCACAATCGTCCTAGTTCAGTACTGATGTGTTGGTTCAACACAAAATGCAGTGATTGTCACAGTAGGATTTACTTAAAGAATGAATGACCCTTTGTGGATTTTGGAGGCAGCTAAAAACTAGAATAATCAAAGATGATCAAAGTTGGTCCAGTAGAATTCAAAATTACCTGGGCCCCAAGCCCTGTTTTAATGAGACAACAATTGATGACAGAAGACTATTCACCTTTTTCAGTTCTCATGCCCAGAACAATTCAAGACTACAAAATCCATATTCATAAAATCTTCCCTTAACACTGAAGGGTTCCAATCATTTAGTTGTAAGAAATCTTTATCCTTCCCATTAAACTACAAAAAAAGAGGCCTTGTCCTTGACCAGTCTGTGGACAAGAGTCCAAAGGTAGAAGCTTCTTCAACCTGAGAGGATGCACATTTCCCCCACTTTACCTTGACCCTCCTTTCTCTTTCCAGCTAGCAGAATTTCTTGAATTCCCAGAGCAGGAAGGCATTGATGGATGTCTATTTTTACCTCCTTTCCTTCTCTCTCACTAATTTCTTCCCTTCTCTTCCCTAGTAGAATTATTCACATCTGCCTACCTGTTCTTCTTAGCCTCCTCTTCAGTCCTCCATTCCTTTCTTCTCCTCCTCCTGTTAATCTCCCTGTTTCCTCCTTCACTTATGCTTTCAGGCTTTTGTTCTCATTTTCCACTCACACCTTTTATCTTCTCTATTTTCCTCTACTCTTCCTCTTTCTGCTCTTCCTCTTTTACTTCTGAGGCCCTTCCTGTTGAGCCTTTCTCTTCCTTCTTCTTTTTTCCAATTCTTTTTCATTTCTCTAACACTGCTCTTCCTTTTTTCTCCACTTTCCTCTCATGCCTTTTCTCAAGACTTCTCCCTCCTCCAGCCAAATACAAGACTACTTACTCAGGAACTGAAAACTGAGTGGCTGCCCATCAGTTGGAGAATGGTTGAATAAGTGATGGTCTATGAATGTTATGGAATATTAGTGTTCTATAAGAAATGATTAGCAGGAGGATTTCAGAGAAGCCTGGAGAGACATACATGAAGTGATGCTGAGTGAAATGAGCAGAACCAGGAAAATATTATGTACAGCAACGAGATGATTATGTGATGATCAACTGTGATGGAGATGGCTCTTTTCAACAATGAGATGATTCAGGCCAATTCCAATAGACTTATGGTGGAAAAAGCCATCTGCATCCAGAAAGAGACTACAGGGACTGAATATGGATCACAATATAGTATTTTCACTTTTTTGTTGTTATTTGCTTGATTTTTTTCTTTGATCTGATTTTTCTTGTGCTGTATAATAAATGTGGAAATATTTTAGAAGAATTGTACATGTTTAGCCAATATCGGATTACTTGCTGTCTAGAGGAGAGTAATGGGGGAGAAGGAAGGGAGAAAAATTTGGAACACCAAGTTTTGCAAGGGTGAATGATGAAAACTGTCTTTGCATGTATTTTGAAATTAAAAAGCTATTATTAAAAAAAATTTTAAGACTACTTGCTCACAGTTCTAAAATCCTTCAGTCACCTTCCATTCAACGCCTTCTCCTCCTTCCTTATCAAAACTCCAACAACTGCTTCTCCATCTCTACTGTGCAGGTTGGGAATCAAAATCTCCAAAATGAGATCTTCGCTCCCCTAATAAAATGAGAGAATGTGTGTTGGCCCTCTCCTGCAGATTACAGAATGTGTCTACATAATTATTCAGAGAAAAATCTATTACATACCTAAAGAAGTACCCAGGTTCAATTGCGACAGCTTGGTGGGTCGCAAAGCTTTCCAGGTCACAGAGTCTCCAATAAATCTCCCATATCATTTTTGATTTGATTTAAAAGCAGAATGAAGAAGAAGCAAGTTAGAGGCTTTGAAAGCTCCACTGAATATGCTCAGAATATGTTCCTTTTCCTCCTCCCAATCACAGAATAGAATAGAATGATAAGACACTAGAGTAGGTGATTAGAAAGACCATGAATAGGTTCTTAAAAATGAGTATACCTATTGTATATTGAGCAATCCAAACATATTTTCCAACAAACTTGAAGACATGATGATGGGAGAGATTCTTCTTTCAAAGGCTTTTGCAAAGCCATTTTCCTCTTGCATATGCTCACATGAACCTTCCCAGACAGCTACAGACATATGTTTCAGGTTATGTGCAAAATGAATCAATAAACTGGGTTTGGAAAGGACGTTTCTGGGTTGTAATTTTGGGTTGTCTGGGGAAGAACTGCTATAAAAAAAATAACAAAAACAAAAGAAATCTCAAGGAAGGTGTCCCTTTCCCCTTTATTCTCTTGTCTTCTCCTTTCCTTTTTCTCCTCCAGTTCTTAATATCCTCCCACTTAACTAGATATAGACAGATAGAAACAGTCTGATCTTACCAATGGCTCCCCCATGTGAAGTTATAAAATCAGAAAAAGAAGGCAACTGGTGTGAACAGCATGATGGCTGCCTTCCCACTCGATTCCTCTCCGAGACTCCCTCTTTCAAGGGCAATAAATAAAGCGTGTGTGTACGTGTACATAGACATACATGTGTGTGTGTGTGTATTGTATGCATAGATACACACATATACCAGTCTCTCCCAAGTTATCCTGCCCTGCCATTTTCCAGAGGCAGGAACACAAATAATATCGAGTGATTACAAAAATGTCTCTGTCTGCTCTACACCACAGGGGACATATTGGCTGCAGTGTGGTTTTGTGAGGTAGCCATGATAAGCGAGAGAATCAGAATCTCATTAAAAAAAATTGTCGCAAATACTGATTCCCTGAGGCTCATCTTTTCACCTTGTTCATCTCACCTCATCATAGTATAGAATAAACCATTATCAGGGTCAAGAAAGGAGGCACCCACTAATGTCAAATTGACCAAATTTGTTCTTATCATTTCAAGTTAATAGCCCCCAGGCTGATGTTCTTATAGAATTCTCAGCTTTGTTTCTTTAGAATAAGAAGAGAAAGAACATTTTAACAATGTCAGAGAATGGACTCCTCCATGCCTTCCTGCCTAAAACCAAGCCAGGACCATTTGAGGAAACTGGGTGGCCAAAGCAGAGACAGAAAATCCTGCAGGTCTGCCTCCCAGGGAAATAATCCACCTGCTTGATGGCAAGGGGGCTGGCTGACTGGGCTCCCTTTTGAAGCTGTCCCTCCTGCTGAGTTCTGCCTTTGCAGAAGGTGACAACGTCCCACATCAACAACCTATCACCTAGAGAGGATGGCATCTCCCTCCTGGCATCAGTGCCCTCATTTGGGAAATGAGATGGGGGGAGAGAAACAGATTAGTGACCCCGGACATGCTCTCCTTCCATACTGGGCAGTCAGCACATCTTCTCCTTCAGCCACTACATCTCTTCCACCCCCAGACCCTAAGTTCTGGGGCTGAGCCCACAAGGAGAAATGGACTCCCAAAGGGTGAGGTCTCCGTTCTGACAGACAGAGAAATCCATGGCCAGTGGGAAAGGCAGCACATACGCTAGCCTGATACAAACTCTCCCACTTTCAACAGGACCCAAATTGCCATCAATGATTCACTTTTCCAGTTTGGGGGCCCCCCAGTTTGGGGGCACTGAACCCCAAACCTCCTGAAACCCCCACCAAAAATCGAGAGTGAGAAGCCAACTCCTTCAGAGATGCTTCTTAGCAACCCGCTGATTCTGTTGCCATGGAAGTCTCCAGAGAGGCCTCTTAGCAACCCTGATGATTCTGTTACCATGGAAGTCTCCAAAGATACCTCTTAGCAACCCTGATGATTCTGTTGCTATGGAAGTCTCCAGAGATGCTTCTTAGCAACCCTGATGATTCTGTTGCCATGGAAGTTTCTAAAGATGCCTCTTAGCAACCCTGCTGATTCTGTTCCCATGGAAACGAATGCAACATTCTCCTATTAGGATGTCATCAGCAGCTCAAGAGCAGCAACAGATTTCATTGGCCTTAAAGCTCTGCAGCTCAGTGGGAGGAGAGGCCAGACTAAGATCCCAGCAGGGGCCCAGCTAGCTCTCTGAACCCTGCCAGGTCCCCAGCTTATATTACCCAGCAGTCACAAACAAAATCAATGCCTTAACTAGAGAATCCTTTTCTCCACCCACACTTCATCTTCGCTTCTCCTTACCTGATATTTTCCCATCTGAGGCTACAGAATTCCCCTTTGTGGTCTCATGTGTCTGTGTACCTACCCTTGGCCATCCCCCACCTCCCCACAGACCATATTTCTACATAAAGTTCCTCTGAACCCCTCTGTTTTACTCTGCAAACCAGTTCTTTACAAGACTCTTTACAAGAGCTAAGGGGCTCTAGACCTCCTTTGTCAAAAGGTCCCTTCATATCAGGTCACTGCAGCTCAGTCCCTGCTAACAGAAGTAGCTTCTGTGAGCCCAGCAGAGAGGGAGGGGCTCCTCAGCCAGCCACTTCAGACAATCCTCTTCAGGCTTTCTAATCAGAAACCATGAAGCTTCTTCTGTCTTCCCTGCCAGGCTTCTGTGGGGTATGGGACATGAGGAAAGCTCCCTTCTTCCTGGGTTCACTTGCCCAAAAAGTCTGGAGGGTCTACGTTAAATTCAGGTCTTTTTGCTGAACTCTTTTTAAATTATTGTCCTAAAAAAAGAAATTTACATGATAACTTTATTACATATTTTAAAGGAATAACAAGGTTTCCATAATAGATTTGTAGTTTCATGTGCAATGATTTTTTATTTTACTGTTAGAGAAATGCTTGGTTTTTTTTTTCTGATAAATTAAAAATAAATAAATGAAGAGAATTCTTTTCCTAACTAAATCTCTGAACTTTTTACTGGACAAAAAACAGCTGTGAGACCCTCTGTTGTATCTTGTGGGTCTTTCCATCCCAAAGTCATCAAATTGACACCAAAAAAAAACCCATTTCCACTCTTTGATTGAATTACCTACAGGAAATCTGCCTCCCCAGAACTGTTCTATTTTCTTAATAGAAAAGGCAGTTGAGACATCTCACCCAATTTGAACCTTTGTGTTCCATGAAAGGTGGTAAAGGAACCCAGCACCCCCAAATTAATTTCTAAAATGATGTAGAGAGGAACTTGGCAGGAGAGACCAAAGATCAAAGAGAAACAGTAGTGAGTTCCTGGATGCATCCCAAGTCTGCAGAAACAACTGGGGGCTGCAGGAAAAGTTCTGAAGCCTGTATGTCCTCTGGTTAAGAGTGTGGCAGGGACCCAGCTCTAAGGTGGGATGCTCTGAAGGGTCTAGACTCCACCTGGCATCTTGTGGATTCTGAAATGTGCCAGGCTCTTGACAGTAGGAATAAGTCAGGAAAAGCAGGACCCTGTTGTCCTGGCCTGCTCCTGTGGTGGGGCTAGCCAGAGATGGCTCCCAAAGCTCATCGTGCAGAGGATTCAGAATCCTAGTAGGAAACGGGATCGGCTCAGTCATCCTCCACGTCTGTTAGATGGCAGGGATTTGGGGAAGCCTACAAAGCCTACAAGCACGGGCTTTCCTGTGCAAGGGATGGAATGAATTTCTATGGGAAATTGTGTAAAGAGATGGGGATAGAGAGGGGCTAAGATCAATATCCCAGGGGGCCAGGAGGGGAAGCCAGGGAATAAAGCAGGGGCTGATCCTCACATTGGCCTTGATCTAAAGTCCCAATCCAGACACTGAGGGCCAGTACAGGAATAAATACAAGGAAATGCCAACTGCAGTGCAGTGAGAGAAGATCAAGAGGTCAGGGCAGAACTGAAGAGCAATTCTGCAACAGGGACAAGGAAAGCATCAGACACAAAGAATGACCAAGACACCAAGATTACAGGAGGGTGGGGAAGGAATGAAACACACCATAAAAAATATCTTGCCAGTGGGAAGCAGAGCCCTTGAGGGAAAAGTCTCACCCGTGAGAGAGACCCTCGAAAACAGAAGAATACAATAATCTCTTGGGGCGACAAGAACAAAAATCAAAAGACCAAAAAAGGGGATCACATTTTGTCCCAGGGGATTTGATCCTCTGACTGTTGTATGGCTGTGGAAGCAGAAACTTGCTGCTCCACCCATGCTCTGGTTATGGGTTTATCTCAGGAGGAGGCAACCAGAGCCTGGGGACTCTCCTGCTCCTTTCCTGCCCCAAGGTTCTCCGGGGAAGGCAGAAGCATCAGTCTTATTGCTTTTCCTTCCAAGCACAGGAGAAAACAGGAAAGGATGGGGGGATGGGCTCCTCTTCTCTTTTGCTCTTGCACAGGGAAGGGAGCAGCCACCGGGTAGGCAGCCTCCCACCTGGTCTCTGCGGACTGTGGGTGACCTGCTCCCACACCCTCTGGATCCTAACAGAATCTGGGTTTGCCCTCTGAGAAGGCACTAGTAACAGATCTGATGGTGCTGCTCCTCCCTGGGCTCTTTCTTCCCTCCATGAATGGAGGCAGCTAAGGGTGTCTTCCTGGAGAACCGGAGCTCTACATTTGGGGATTCACCGATTTCTTTGTTCTCTTTTTATCCTCACTTATCTCAGCCCTTCCCCAGAACAGAGCAGACCTCTAAAGCTGAGGATGAGTAAAGGTAAATGGCCCAAAGTGATGAATGAAGGGGATGAATGATAACTGAAAAGATGGAATGACAGGCGGGTGGGTCTGTCTCTTCTCATACATCTCATCACCTCATGGGCTCTCTAGCCACCTCTATATCATTTGGCCTTCCTTCTAGCACAGGTAGAAGCTACATAGTTGTCTCTTCCCTCACCTCTCCACCATCTAAGTATTGATGGAGGACTCTTTCCTTCCTGGGACAGAGCAAGAGAAGCACTAGGCCCTCCATTCATCCATCCCCCAAGTCCATCCATCTATATATGTATTCATCCATCCCTCCATTCATTCATGTATCCATCTATCCATCCATCCATCCATCCCCCTAGAAGCAAAATGAGGAAAAGGCAGCACGCAGCCCACACTTGTCACAGACGGACCACTCTGCTTTGCTCTCTGCTTTGTTCTACTATTTAGCCCCCACCCCTCATAAAGAGAGTAAGACAATTCATCTTGTTGTGGGTTTTCTGTTTGCCGCATCAGAAGATTTGGGCAAAGGTGGCGAGAAAAAGCAGAAGACACATCCAGTCTCAGAGCAAAGCCCAGGGAGACTGCGATGATCTTGTCTTCCCCTCCCCCTCCTCCTCTCACCTGAATTACACACGGATGCCAGTCTGCAGCAATATTGCCTAGCCGGATCAAGAAAGGTGAGCAGCAGGGGGAGATTAATGGCCTGCTGCCCTTAGGAAGAGGGCGAGAATTGTGCAGACCAGCCTGGGACCACGGAGGAGCCTCTCGTGGGCATTAAGCTGGTCCTCCTTGGATCCATTGCTAATGTCCACAGAGGCTCTCCCAGACAGACTTCCCCTCCCACTCACGAGTGGGAGAGAATTACTGGGGAAGGAGTCCCCTGGAGCCACAGCCATATAGCAATCCCACAGGGAGGGAAAGCCAGCTCTCTATGCCCACCAACACTCGCACACACGGACACACGGACACACACACTCAGAAGCACACGCACATCTGCACTATGTCAATATTTACATGGACAGTCACATGTAAGCGAATATTACGTGTGACAGCGGGGACTGGATCAGCTTTCCTCATCTCCCTCCGTCTCTTTTATTCTCTTACGGTAAAAAAAAAATCGCCCAAAGCAGGAATCGGGGCTTTCACATATCACCTTTCTGGTGAGTCTGCATCTGGAAAGGCTCAGCTTCGTGGATGTTTGTCAGGGGAAAAACTGGGGAAAATGAGAACGACAACGGCCGAGCGGGGAGAGAACTGAGGGGCCCCCGCCTTTCTCCCAGCTCCCCTGGCAACCTCTCCACGCGCATTCTCTCATTCTGCCCTCTCCCCAGGCTCCCCCGGGAGGCAGGACTGCGGACCTGCCAAGTGCCATAATGGCGATGACAGTCACCGATAGCCTGACAAGCATCAGGGAGGGGCAGAGGCACAAGTCTGGGGCCCCCAAATGTCAGAGAACATCCTCCCACGCGCGGTAACCCACGAGCAAAGGCTACCATGTATCGGGCACTTATTACGCGCCAGGCCCTGGGCTAACTGCCTCACAATGCTTCGCTCACTTCTATCCCACCCGGGAGGGAAGAGCTGTCGGGAGCTCCCCGTTGCAGAGGAGAAAACTGAGGCCGGAGGGACTTGTCCCCCAGCCTGCGCCCGAGGCCGCGTTTGAGCCCCGAGGCCCTCACCGCTGGCAGACGGAGCTCCCAACGCCGCAGAGCGCAGGGAAGCCTGGGCAGCCGGGAGCGCGCTCCCGCAGCCCCGGGGCTCCATCAGCCCGCATCTGGCCACACACAAAGGAGGGCTTTCACATAAAGCCGAGCGCGCTCCGGAATCGCCCATAATGCGCCGCAGCCTCTTATCCAACATTCATAGCTGCACATTAATAATTGGCATTGTATGGTCTCCTTGGCAACCACTTGTCCCATTTTTCTGGGAACAGCCTGAATAGAGCTGCTTCTGGTGAAATAAGCCCGGCCCTGCCCCCACAGCCCCTTGAAGTCGGGGGCCGGCCCCCATACGGGCCCCCACAGATCTCCAGTCCTGCCGGCCCTGGTGAGTGGGGGCGGGGCACAGACTCCGCAGCTTGGAGCCTCCTCACCCGGCGATGAGGAAACCGAGGGGCCGCGCTCAACCCTCCCCCCCAGCCCGAGCCCCCTCAAAACCCGGGTCCGCTGGCCGGGCACACTGGCCCTTTGCTGCCCCCAGACCTTCTTCCTCCGGCGCCCAGGCGACGCCAGGAGAAAGAGCCGGCCCTGGAGGCAGAAAGACGAGTTCAAATCCCGCCTCGGATGCGTCCCAGCTGGGCAGGGTGTCTGGAGGAGCCCCGAGATCGTAGATGTCGGGGGCTGGCGAACCTGAAGGTGCCATTACGTCACCTGAAGGTGCCCGCGGGGCGCACCCCCCAGCAGGGGGTCTCTGCTCCCAACCGCTGTGTGAGGGGAGGGCGCCCGTGCTGACTTTCTGCCCCGCTTCCCTATTCTGGAGGAGCCCCTTAGGCCACGAGAGAGGTCATTTCTCCCCCTTTCCTCCAGCGGGAGCCTCCCCAGCCCTTTGGAAGGCTCACACAAGAATGGCTTTGTAGGGAAAGGGTGAGGGATCGCGGAGCTGTCCTCAGTCCTGATCAAGAAAAGGGAGCTTCCGAAGGGCCATTTGGGGAAAAATGCAAGATTTCCCTCCGGGAAGGGTTCCAGAAGTGAGAGCAGGCCCTGGAACTGATGGGGAAGGGGGAGGAAGGAGGAATGGCCAGTGTGGAAAATCAGGAACACCTGTAAAGCTGGTTACTGAGAGCAGCAGTCTACCCGACCTAGTCACATTCAGCCGAGCCCCGAAGGGAAGAAGCATTTGCAGAGTGCCCACTGTACTGTGCCTTTAGAAACGTGAACTCGGTGATCCTCAACGGCTTGCAAGATTGTTTTATTATCTCCATAATAATGGGTATGACATCTCCACTTTACAATGGAATAAATGAAGGCAAATAGGCTGGATGATTTGCCGAGCTAGAAAGTGTCTGAAGCCGGTTTCAATTCAGGTTTCCTTGATTCTGGGATCAATGCTTTAGCCACTGGGCTTCCTAATTATAGCCAAAATAAAGCCATATTAAGATAATTAATAAAATGAATGCAAAGAGACAAATTACACTTCTTTAACCTCTCTCTCCCTCTCTCTCCCTCCCTCCCTTCCTCTCCCTCTCTCTCTCTCTCTCTCTCTCTCTCTCTCTCTCTTTCTCTCCCTCTCTCTCACACAAACACAGACACACACGTGTTCTTTTATTGTTTGCTGGGGGACTGACAAGAGAACAATTTTTAATGATTATATTGACCTCACCATTATTTTCTGTATAAAAATGTTTAAAAGGCAGATGAAGGGCATTAGGGTCTGAGAAATAAGACATTGGGCATTTAGGGTTAGAAATAATGATGGGCTCAAAGGTTCAGATGCTCTTTTCAAAATTTGGCAAAGAATGGATAGCAATCAGTATTCACTTCACAAAAGGTCAGTAGGCATTCAATAGAATGGGTTAAAACAAATCCCCAGCATGGTCTGAGGCTCTTTCCAGTCTAAATCTAAGATTCTGTGATTAGAGATACATGAGCAACAAAATGGCAGACTAACCATTTCCTTACTCCCACAACCCCTCAAACCTCCTCAAAACAGAAATTATGCAGCAAAATAAAGCAACGTCAGCGGTTTCTATGGGTTGGAACACCCCAAGTCCAAAAGACTGTTTTAAAAATCCATGAACTGACACACTCCCTGAGCTCACTCAGTACCCCTCCCCCACCTCCATGTTACCAGCACCAGGGCTACACTAGCAGACTCAGGGAAACACATGGGCTCATATTAAAGGCTATCTCTGTACCACAGTCCCCTCCTTCCTCTTTCCAGTGCCAGGGAGACTTTGTTCAGGTTTCTGCAGTATGACCACAATCCTTTGGAGCAAAACCCGGTGATCCAAAGCTCTGCCTCTGCAGTGGCAGGAAAAGCAGGGTCTGAACTGGACCCAAGGCTACGTGTGGGGTTATGTGCAGCACTCTGCCAAGCCCAAGACGAGCATAGCATCCTGCTGACCTCCTAAAAGTCACTTGGAACAATGAATCAGGAATTGTCTTGTATGGGAGAAGCTGAAATCGTCTGATATCGAGGCCCCCCAGGATACTAATCATCCAGAGAGGGGGGAATCAGAAAGTAAGCAATTAAGAAAAAAGGAGGAAAAAAAAAAAAACTAAAAGGACTAAAAGGAAGAAGTAATCTCAAAGACCTTGAACAAAAACAGATAAATCAACAGTGAAAGTAGTAACAACAGAAGGAAATATGGCCTCTAGATTGAACAAACAAGCTCAGCCATCAAAGAATCAATGCTGCAAGCAAAGAAAAATTATGTGATGAGACAGAATTCTGGAGAATGGGGAATGTGTCCCCATGTGGTTTCAAAGGAAAACGAAAATTATGAAAATGAACAGGATTTCTGGCCTGAATAACAGTTCTAGTGGGCAGCCCAGAAGATTGGGATTGTGTGAATGGTGATCTAGAAGACAAGAAGAAAAAAAAAAAAAAGACCCTCCAGAGAAAATCTATGCCAGGATGCATAGAAAAAAACAGAACAGGGCAAAAGACCTTGTTGTTCATCCTTCAATTTTGAAGAGGATCAATGACATAGATTGAAAGGAAGCAGAAGTGCATGAAATCATTCACCTCTCTCTCTCTCTCTCTCTCTCTCTCTCTCTCTCTCTCTCTCTCTCTCTCTCTTTCTCTCTCTGTTTCTTTTCTCTTTCTCTGTGTGTGTGTGTGTGTCTCCCCCCACTCCTATCTTCAAAGCCTGGTGACAGAACAAAAGTCCAGATGACAGGTCACAGCCCAGGGCGCCCAGATGCTCCCGACGTTTTCTGTATCTGGCCAAGTTCCAAGCACTCCACAGCACCTGCAGCAACCACCTTCCTGCCCATGGAAACAAATTGTTCTCATTCTCCCTTTCCACCAGGGGAATTATTCGCCTGCTTAGAGAACACAGGCACGTTTGAGGCTCCTAGAGTTACTCTTCACTTGGTTTAGTCTGTCTGCTGAGAGGTTTTACTGGGGTATGGCCTCTGTGCATGTTACAGCTTCTTGGAGCCAGAGGGGAGAGCTGAGTGACAGGTGCATGAGCGGCCCTGCCAAGGCCTCAGAAAGCCTTTATCCCAGAGGTGCTAGTTCTCTCTGCTCACCCCATGCACTCTCCCTCCAAAAAATCCTTAACATCATAGTGAAAGAAATAATAGGATTGCCCAGCACTTCTGACTATGGAAAATGTAATTCTAATTGAAAAAAGTTTACAGGTCATTTCTGGGGGAAAAAAAACAACCAATCTCAAGACTAAAAAGTCCAAGAGTTTGTTCTGAAAGCCATCAAGAGAAAGACCTTCAGATACAAATAGAGCGGAGGAATAGAATTATATGTTTTGAAGAACAATGGAGCTCAGGCTGCAGCCCACAGTGAGCTCTACTGCAGATCTGAGCTTAAACATAAAGAGAAAATTGAAGCATTTTTCAAAAGCAAGCCAGAACTGAAGAGGTTCTTTGCTTCTCCAACGGAAATGCAGGAGCAGTGACTCAACACAGATAATAGCAACAATGATAACAGAAAGTCAGTAAGAAAGAGGCTTCTAAATATATGCAAGAAGACCATGGGGCAGGTGAAAAATCTAGGAGAGGCAGCAGTGATGAGGGGACCAGGGACCATGATGGATGGAACAGGCCCACAAGTGAAAGAGGGAGATAAAGAGCAGTCGGGCGAAATCAAGAATGAGCAACATAGTCTCAGAAAAAAAGAGAGGGGAGTGGGTGAGGAGGAAGAGGGAAAGAGGGAAAGGGAGGAAGAAGACCTTACTCTGGAGGTGGGAAAATGTTCCACTGAGGGAAAGAGGGAAAGGGAGAAAGAAGGCCCTACTCTGGAGGTGGGAAAATGTCCCACTGAGGGAAAGAGGGAAAGGGAGAAAGAAGGTCTTACTCTGGAGGTGAGAAAATGTCCCACTGAGGAAAAGAAGGAAAGGGAGGAAGAAGGCCTTACTTTGGAGGTGGGAAAAGGTTCCACTGATAAATAAGCCTCTAAGTGAAAGGAAGTGAGGACTTCATGAAGGGTGAGGCCTTGAGCACTTGGTGCTTAGAAAGGTGCTCATCAGGAAGAGAGGGTCAGGACCTCTGGGGGCAACTGGCACCTGGAGGAGTGGGAGATCATGAGCACAGAGAGGAGATTCCCAAGGAAATGTAAAAGTAAAACAAAAGTCAACAAGAGAGTGCCTAGATCTGAGATATCCTCTCTGACACAGCAATGACTGGCATTGTCCTGCCCCTAAGGAATGATGACCTAAACCCTAAAAGGCAGTGCTGCAAAGAGCCTTTAGGGGAGAGCCTAGAAATGAGATCTTGGAAGCTTTGACTATATGAAGAAAAAAAAGAAGAGAGACCAAATAAGTATGAGGATCATGAATCAGAGAATAAGGGTCTAGAGTTAACTGGAAAAAGATGGATAATGAAGCATGAGAAAAAAAATCCTTTTTTAAGAGAGGTGCAAGCATGATAAATGAGGAAATACATTGGGAAGAATTGCACATGTTTAATCTATATTGGATTGCTTGCTGTTTGGGGCAGAGGGTGAAGGGAAGGGAGAGAAAAAATTTGGAACACAAGGCTTCGCAAAGGTGAATGTTGAAAATTATCTTTGCATGTATTTTGAAAACAATTATTATTAAAAAACATTTTAAAGAGCAAATAATAAAGCAAAAAAAAAAATGTAAAGACTAATGACATTAATAAGACTAGCTGAGGGGGAGGGAAGGAAGAGGGAATTTACTTTACTGAGAGGACCAGATAAAATCAGGAGAGGAAAGTTAAGAAACAAAAACCTAAAGGGAAAGGGATGACAAATGAGAGGAGAAGATCAGGCATGAGGGAAGAGAGCCCATGGAACCAGAGTCATCTTTTTTTAAAATAAATAAAGTGATTGAAGGAACATAACACACTGTATTTATAGCAGAAGGGGGGAGAGATCATAACTTAATAAAAACAATTTTAGAGATGGAGGAAAATATAAACCTAAATCATAACTTAAATCTGAATAGATTAAACAAGATTGGATAAGAAAACAAAACTCTGAGTTGTTGCTTTGCGCTGGCAGAACGAGTCAGTAGATCCTTTATAGAACATAATGTATAAGAATAAAAATTGTTTCAGTGACCACAAATAAAAGATACAGACCCAAATGAGACTTAACAATGAATCTTAAATAACATATGGGTCAGGGAACAGATTAAAAAAAAATAACTATGTAAAATAAAATGATAATGATAAAACTACATACCAAAATTTCTGAGATGAAGCTAAAGCAGTCCTCAGGGGGGAAATCATAGCCTTACAATCATACATTAACAAAATGGAAAAAGAATTAATGAACTAAAACTGCATTTTAAAAAATCAGAGATGGAGGATTCTGGGAAGACGCTGGAGTAGGTCAAAAAAGGTCTAAACTCTCCAGATTTCCCCCCACAAACAAAACAAAATTGTACCTTAGGGCTAACAGACTAGTAGAGGAAAAGAAATAAGAGTTGGGGCAGAATAGAGGTCCTCCTGGGACTACCAGAGAAGACCCAAAGAAAGACTCCAGGACTAGGGTTTGACTAGTGTGAAGTATAAACAACCCCAAACGAGCTCCACTGAAACCACAAGCTAAATCTGGAGTTAGGCTCAGTCCCAGCTGGGACCACAGGAACTTTCACCACCTGGACAGCATGGGGAGTCAGCAGTCTGAGTGCAGGAAGTCTGCGGGGGCCTGGGCTGATAAGGAACACCAGGCCCAGCTATGCTGCAGAGACAGGCCTCTAGGCCAGAAGGAGCCAGCCCAGCTGGTGGGTGAGTGGGGCAGAGAAGCTGCTGGCTGCCAGTACCTGCAGAAGGATGTGGTTCTTAGCTCAGGTTCCAGATCAAAAGGAGAACTGAAGTGAAACCAGAGGTGCCATCCCCACCACCACCCCAGAACTGGAAGTGGTTACACACTACTAAGTGCCCCTAAAAGTAATAATGAGCAGGCAAAGAAAGACCCCAGCCATAGGGGGTACTATGAGAGCAGGGAAGGCTGGGCTCATCTTTAGAGAAGAACATTGAAGTAAAAAAGAAAAAGCTACTCCTATCTTAAAAAGCAACATTAAAGGGTTACCTGCTCTGAAAGAACTCAAAAAAGATTTAAAAAAAAAAAAAATGAGAGAGATCAAGGGTGGAAAAAAAAGCAATCTAAGAAAAACAAGATTATGAAAGGAAAGTCAACCAACTAGAAAAGGAGATTGGGAGTCTTAAAAAAGATAATGACTCTTTAAAAATTAAGATTAGGCAAGGAGAAGTCATGAAGCTATGAGAGACCAAGAAACAACAAAACAAAATATAAAGAATGAAAAAATAGAACAGAATGTGAAACGTGTTATAAGAAAAACAACAGATTTGGAAAACAGACCCAGAAGAGAAAAAAAAAAAGAATAATTAGACTGCTTGAAAGCTTTACCAAAAAAATAATCTTGACACAATAATGCAAAAAATAACAATAATAATAATTGAAGAAAATTTTCCTGGAGTAATAGAACAAAGAGGAAATTAGAAATAGAAAAAATCCACCAATCACCACGTCAAAGAAATCCTACAAGGAAAAGATGGAGGAACATCACTGGTAAATTTCAAAACCTCCAGATAAAAGAAAAAATTTTATAACAAAAAAGAAACAATTCAAATATGCTGGAGCTAGAATTAAAATTGTACAGGATTTATATGCAACTACTATTAAAGTTCACAGGACCTCAAATACTATATGTTGACAATCAAAAGAAGTAGGGTTGTGGCTGAAAATATTATAATTCAGAACAATTAAGTATAATATTAAATGAAAAAAACAAAAAGACATCCAATGAACTCTCTATTTGGGGTATTTTCTTTTAAGCAAACCTGAACTCAATAGAAAATTTAACCTGTAAGAGTTGATATCAAAGACCAACTTCAAGGGACTCAATAAGGACAAACTGTTTATATTTTATATGTGGAAATGTAAACCATATGTCCAAGGTTGACAATAGTAGTCAGGTAGTTCAAAAGAAAGATTGGGGCAGAGCTTAATATGAGGTAAGTCTGAAAAACCAAAACTATCAAGGAAAAGGTTGTGTGAGTGTGCACACATAAGCACATCCATGGTTTTTTTTGTTTGTTTTGCTGAGGCAGTGGGGTAAAGTGACTTGCCCAGGATCACACAGGTTAAGTATTAAGTGATTGAGACCAGACTTGAACTCAGGTTTTATGGACTTCAGGACCAGCACACTATCTACTGTACCATCTAACTGCCCTGATGTATCCATGTTTAATTGTAGACTGCAGAGGGGAGATAGGAGGAAAGAAAGGGGGGGAAAGTATAAAGCAAAAAGTACACAACAGAGAACAAGAGAACTTACAAGGAAGCAAAGAAAAGGTGGGTAGTCATGAATATGATTCTAATCTTCTAATATTATATAAACTTGCTTGAAATGGAAATTTATTATTATATATTTTGAATCCTCCCTGATGTTCTGTGGACACATAATTTTTTTTCTTTTTATATTTTGTGTTTTCTTTCTTTATGTTTGTTTTAAATAAACTAAAAGCCAACAAATAAACTTTTTTTTAAAAAGAGGAATGTTAAATGTTAGAGAGGATATAGATATATTGAAAATAAAAAATATATAGAAATAACCCAATCAAAAGATGGTGCTTTGAAAATATTGATAAGACTTTAGCTAATCTAATTAAAATGAAGAGAGTAGAAAATCAAATCAATAAAGTAGCAATTGAGCAGGGTGAATTCACAGCAAAATCAGGATAAATAAGAATAATATCAAAACATTATATGGACACTTTTATGTTAATAAAACTGAGGATATAAAAGCAAAGGAGAAGTATTTTAAAAGAATATAACATCTCAAATTATGAGAAGACCAGATAGAGAAGTTAAATAACCCCCATCTCAGAAAAGGAGATAAAGGGAACATCCCCCAAATCCCAACCTTACTTCCAAATCAACGTTTTGAAAGAGTAGAAGTAAGTAATGGGGGCACTCTTTCAGTCCCTTAGTTGTTTGGGGAATCTAAGAATTTATATAGAGGGAAGCAACCCAGGCCTGCTTTGTAATTATGATGTGGGTGTGGTCCCTTTAAGAATTGATTATACCTTTCTTTCTGATTCCCAATCCCTCCTAGTTGATGTAATTATCAATCAAGGACCTTTTGATTCATAAATCCTGGTCCCTTTGAATTCCAATAGAAGATCCGGATCTGAGCCAACTTGGGGCTGCACCCACTGGCCCCCCTAGCTAAATCTCCCATTATAAAAGGGCCATGCGGGGGACCCCCCCTTTGCAGAGGTCCCAAACATGGCAGCCTCAAGCCTGGCATGTCAGGACCCTCTGTCTGCTGGAACTCTGTGTCTGGTGCCCTCTTATCTCTTCCTTCACCTATTTCCTTAACTATACTTTAACCTTACTTCCAAAGGCCATAATGAACCTCTTTTATCAGTCTAGCTTTTCAGGCCAATAAATGCTTTTATTGGGGACTCACACCGCCACTAGACTTATTTAACTCAGTATCCTGGGGTTGCAGGGGAGCTCTATTTGACTTCCTGTACCCCGAACCTGCCACTAGACCTCAATAGGTACCCCATATCTAGACCTCATCAATTACAGAAAAAGGAAAAGGGACCCCCTTTTCCTTTCTGCATCAAGAGTTTGACAATTTGTAGGTCCCTTCCCTGAGTTTCCCTAAATGAATAGCCTGATTAACAGAATGTCAGTCACATGGGCTCCATTCTCCTGTTGAGACATGTTCCAATTTTAGGTAGCCAGGGTGGGTTGATTAGACATTTCTCAATCTGAATGTGGTATCATATTCAATTTCACAACGTTAAAATGCTGACATTTAGCTTGAACAAATCAGGCTCTTTGGGAATTCTTCGTTATTAGCGAGGCAGAATCAATTTCAGGGAAGGATTAAGTTAAGAGTACCAATGCTGTGGGTAAGTAAGAACCAAACTACACGGAGTAGATAAAATTTTGAGAAAAATTCACATTGCTGTCCTTTTTACACTTTCTTTTTTATATTAAATAGGCTCCCATAAGCCAAGTTGTCATCATCCTGTTCATCTTTAATGGTATGAAGGAGAAAACCATTCATGAAAATTAGCATTTACTCAATTACCATTTAACAAAAGCAGTGTTTGTGCTGATAAATAACTCTTGATTGTAATGATTCATACTCACATGAGAGAATAATTAGCCCTGGCTCACCTGGCTAAGCCCAGGAGGCTTTTTATCCAGTAATTATCTAGACATGGCCAGATCAAGAAAGGGTTATAATTCTTATGAGTTTGGAAACTGATAAATAAATCCAGCAGTCCATGACTGTTTTGGCTTTGTCAAGTCAGCTGCTTACCTGACTGATCTTCAAAAACAGATGCTGGAAGAGAATTGTATAAATGTGTTTACATATATTGGATTTAACATATATTTTAACATGCATAACATATATTGGATTGCTAGCCATCTAAGGGAAGGAGTGGGGGAAGGAGGGGAAATTTTGCAGCACAAGGCTATGCAAGAGTCAATGTTGAAAAATTATCCGTGCATATGTTTTGAAAATAAAAAGCTTTAATAAAAAAGAAAGAAAGAAAGAAGGGGAGGAAAAAAGAAGAAAATTGGCAGAATGTGATACCTAACTTAGAAAGGGTTCCTGCCTCCAATTTTCCTTTTCCTTTAAATTGGTTTCAGTATAGAATGCTATGCATAAGGTACACTTCTGATTTGAAACAAAGATTATGAATTTGTGAATTTACTTTATTATAGAACCTTGTAAAATAAAAGATTAGAAACAAAATTAAAAAACAAAAACAGAGGCTGTGCAATTTCATGGCTGAACACTGCAGGGTGGGGCCCCCCCACAGAGGAGGGGGAACCTCCCCAGAGGGTGGGACCAAACTGATCCCTATCAATGCCCTGCCCCAGAGAGCAATTCCATCAATATTTCATTCTTTCTTTGACAACCGGGATCTCATCAACTTCATACATGACAAAGATGGTCTTAGAGGAAAAACCCAATGGCGAGCGCTTTTAAAAGAGTTCTTTGTATTTTTTATTTTTACTCAGTGTAAGATATCTGAGTGTGAGAGATTTAGGATTAGGTGAAACTTTGCGGCAATCTAGTTTAACAAAAGAATCTGCTAGAGGCATGATGTCAGAGTATTCCAAAGCTTGGGAAATCTGTTTTAGGAAGTCAAAAGACCCAGAGAGCAGGTTTGCATTTTTATCTGATTTGGGACAAAAGGGGCACACTTTGGTTCAGCTCCAGTGGCCTAGAAATTATTAGGCCTAAGTCTTGATGTCTCATTTTTAAAATCCCAGGAAGATAGGGAGGGAGAAGGGAACATTTTTCAGTAACGTGAATTTCCACCCAAGTTCCCTTAGTTCAGTTTTTAGAAGAAAATCAGAATGATTTTCCCATGGAATGGAAATGGGGGGTTCCTTGTGATTTTCTTATTAGAATAAGTCTCTGCAAATGATTTCCTTCAGTCAAGTTGATTTTGGCCACATGAGGGTGAACAGCGAGAATGGTGAGAGAAATTCAATAAAACTGGCCAATGAAATCTACATGGCCATACCCAGTAATTTCTGTTTTTTCAATTCTCACACAATTCTCTCCATGAAATAAGTTTGTTTTTTTAAAAGCCTCTTATTCTTTAATGGCATAAAGGGAAAAGTGTAAAACCACTTTCTGTTACTACAGATAAAGCCTTAATCTTTTTCTTCTACATTAGCCACAGATCCCCATCCCTGGACAAAATTTTAGAGGAATTGGTTATGGCAATGCTGTGAGCAAGAGTGGGGTTTCTGTTCCAGTGATTATCAGAAACCTGCCAAGTCAAGAGAGAGAGACTCGAACTCCTAGGATGTTAAATAATCATAGACCTTCAGAACTGGACTTGGCCCCAGTAGAACACCGCAGGTGTTAAAGAAATGCTTTCCATTAATTATCGGCACCTTTGAAAGCTCACTTTTGCTGGGTAGCCCTATTTGTCAAACCCACTTTTTCCCTGTTGTGGGAGATTACCGGGTTGATGAGTTGGAATCTGCCAGGTCACCACAGAAAGAATGAATGTCCTGAGAAGGCTGGTCTGTCACATGATCTTAGCGCCCCAGTTGAGCCTCTGTTTATAGATCATACATGGACTTGATGTATAGACCTGAGTAGGGAATTTTCTCAGAGTTTAGCTTTCCTATTCCTATGGGATTTCTAATCCCAAATTTGGCACTTTTGCTTATTGCACATTAAAGAAACTAAGAATGGCCACGGAATGATGTGGGGCAGCCCTGGCTGATGGGCCACGTCCATTGCTCTTGGAAGGGTCTGCTTCTGACTCTTCTGTCCTGACTGGGGGGTCCCCTCCAGCCCATTATTTACTACTCCTCCCTATTCCTTCCACTGTGGTAGAACCCTAACTTCTTCCAGACAAAAGGGACCAGGTGCTGTGGTTTTCTTTTCTAAAAGACATTTATAACTGATGCTACCCAGGTGGGGAAAATGATACACTTAAAACTCTCTTTTGTTAACCCACAAATTATCCAACATGAAGGAAGAGAGAAAGAAAATTTATAGAAACCTGATTCAATCTTGGCCACTGCCCAAATGTCTCTGGCTCCTTTTTGAGCCTCGCCACAAGGGAATGGAACGTTTTTATTGCCACAAAAGAAAGCATTTTTACTAGAGATTGCAGAAAGAAAAAAGAGGGATTTCCAGAATAAGAATAAAAATGAGATACTGGAAGAATCTAAGAAAAATTTACAGCACGAAAATATGGGTTTAAACATCTGTCTTGTCTGTATGTTGTGCTTGTTCACTTTCCACGGCCTAACAATTCAATCTACCTTTTTTCCTTTAGTTTGATCGGCCAAGAGAAAGATTGTAAAAAGTGAAACTTCCAAAAGTCTTCAGAAAAGACAAGTCTCCTTTTTCTCTATAGATTTGCAACCCTGGACACACTGACAATTGCAGAGATGGGAGACAGATACAAAAACGAATTAGAGACTAAATTTGAGATCAACATGATTTTTTCTCCTGAAAATCTCTAAATTATGATTGGAATGTTTTTTAAAATTTTTGGTGAGTGTTAGGGGTTTCAGGCTATAGAGAGTCTCTGAATAGCAATAAAATATTGTTAAGTTTGATGAAAACAAAAATCGACAGATTAGGTTACTTAGAAAAAAAGAAATATGTTTGCTATTTAACATAGGTAACATGCTGGTGAATTTAAGGCTAAGATTAGATCACTACCTGCTCAGCTCCACCTGCCCAAAGCTGTTTCAGTTTGTTAGCCTATGAGTCTAAAGTTTTGGGGTGCCATTGTATGAAAAAGACTAACCCCTAAATGGAACTTAAAAGGAATGACAAATTAATTTCAAGAGAGAAATAGGAATTTTTTTCCTTATTAAAAGGCAGAAGAGGAAAATTTTACACTTTCAGTTCCCTTTCTCCAAAATAATAAAAGTAAGTAAAGTTGGAATTTATTTACTCTTCTTTTTTTTTAAAAACAACAAACCTGAAAACACCAAGTGAGCTGAGCCCTGTTATCGGCTCCTACACAGCGCCTCCAGATTGCAGACAAATAACAAAGAGTAGACAGGGAAAACTTGTTTTGAAAACAGAAAGAAACTGCAAAGTGTTGGGATTTGGGAGTGAGCCCACTAAATGATGGGATCCAGGGTTTGAAACAAACAACAAAAAAATTGGAGTTTCAGGACTCCCTGTACAATCCACCAAATATTGGGGGGCGGGGAGGGGGGAAGTGTTGGACTTTAAAAGTGTGAAGGGGTTTTAAGTGAGTCTCTGGCTTCGAGGTTTCTCAAAAGAATTTGTAGGCTTAGACTTTATCCAAATCAAGAGGTAATGATTTTATTATCATAAACAGCAGTTTATTTTCCAGATGGATTTTAGTTGATTACCAGGGAACATACTCCCTGTAAGAACTTGCCATTGATAAAGGGGGAAGACTTCATAACAAGGGGGAGGAAAGCAATGCTCCTGAAGAACTTACTACCATAAGGTGAGCAGTTCCTAATGAACTGGCAACACCATCAGGCAGACTAAATTCCTGTAAAGGAGTTTAATGGGGCAGTTACACCATTAACTGACTGGCTAACCTAAAGCCATTTAGGGAGTTAGCCAGGGACTGGGGTACAAGTAGGTTCTTTTATAGGAAAAGAATAATTTGGGGGATTGACATCATAACTTGGCCTTCTGATTGGATCCAGTAACTGTGAGGTCACAATAATTTTGTCAACCTGAGGAACTAGACAAGAAACAAAAGACCCACTTAGAGATAATTGTCTCAGTGCTCCTTCCTGCTTACCTTCTGGGAGTAGTTTGGACAGTAATTCAGGCTCTGTCTTTTCAATTCCCCACTAGCTGCCAAGGACCAAGGGTCCCATTAAAAAGTAAGCAAAATGTAATGTTTTCCTGTGAAGGTTATAAGTTAGGCTCAGTTACCAAGGAAGAACACTGAAGAAATGGATTAGCCTTTGCAGTTTCAAAGGAAATAGAGAGCTCTTGAGCTTTTCAGAAAATTACAATGAATCCCAGGCAGAAGCTCCCCAAGGTCAGGGGACCACAAAATCATATTACATCAAAGCTAATTGAAATTTTTAATTCTGGCAGATACACACACACACACACACATACACACACACACACACACACACACATATATATATATATATATATATATATATATAATAGTTGGGATTTGAAATTGTTAACATTAGTGGTTATATATCTATCTTGGATTTAGTTGAATTCAAAAATTAATGTGATCAGTGATGTGATCTCTGGTGTGGGGTTTGTCATCGAATGATGAAGGAACCAAAAGTTGGGGTTCGATCTTGTGAAGAATCCACCATGGCCATTCTCTTTGGCAAAAGGCAGGTTTGTTCAGGGGAGAGGTTACAGACCAAATAAAGGGAGACAATAAACAACTGGAAAGGTAGATAGGAAATAGAGTGGGAGAGCATATGAAAGACATATTCCTCCATGGACTCACAATTATCCAATAGAAAGGGAGCTCCCCAGGAGGTGCCCTTGGCTGGCAGGCTCAATCCCAAAGGGAACTCAGCACCCCAGAAGAGTTAGTTAGCTGTAAAGAAGAGAATTGGGGTTGGGAAGCCTGGTGGAGTTAGGGGAGATAGCCTGTGGCATGGGGAAAGGGGAAGGAGAACGACACCACAATTATATCGCCAGTTGAAGCAGGCTAAATTCCAAAATAATTTAGCAAAGAACCAGGGCCAAGAAAACAAATTTAGAGCTCAAGTTAGAGAGACCAGAGCTTCATATTACTTATTTGCTCATTTTATGGCTCCCTGGCAGGTTCCAGCTGTGGTTTGTTCACTATTGTCTCAGGAACTTGGTGATCACTGACCAACAGATTGTAACCAGATTATTATCTTCTTAAAGCCAGGAGACTTTAGAATCATCTACAGATTGTTAGAACTCTTAAGGTCAGAGGACTTTGGGGATTACTGCTATATTTCCCCTGGGAGCTGTAGCCCATCAATAAGGATTTCTATTCATTTAAAATCATCACAGATTAGTTCTTCTTTTGATGAGAGACAAATATAAAACTCCCAACTGCTTAATTAGGTACAATTATTTAATAACCTACAGTACCGGAAAATAACACAAATTTTGTAAAAGGGGAGGTAATTAGGAACAAAGATCTTTCACAGTTAAAGAAAAATGCTTCCTAGTTTCTTGACACATTTAAGTACCAGCAGTCAACATGGGAGTTGCTTTTATACAATAGACTAGACACTGAGAAAGAAAATAGTAAAAATGAGAAGAAAGCTGTTGGATGTCTGACAAAGTTGACAGCAATAAAAATTTCCTGCTCTGGGAGGAGCAGCAGAGAACCTGGAAGGTGGCAATTTTGGTGACATTCTGGTGTCCTGGTTGGACTCGGGCCCATGCCCCTGGTCTCCTTTGTGAACTTCTTTTGTGAATGTCTCTCTAGTAGAGGGAAGGGTACTTTGGGAGCGAGGGGAATGACGTCTTTCCAGGGTTATCCTGCTTACTGCACATCCTGATACTAGATTGGGGAAGCAGGAAGGAATCCCCAACTTTGGGAGGAAGTTAGTTCAGAAATCCCCCCCAAAGGATGAGCAAACACCCACTTTTACTTGGCCGTTAGCTTCAGGAACTGCAATCTTCACAATTAGACTCTGTGGAAAGGATTCTCTAGGACTTGGTGGTATCTGTCTCCTTCATAAACAAAAGTAGAATGTGGGACGTTAGGTTGGAATCCTAAAGGAAGGATCCAGGCAGAACTCTGTTCCCCTAACTGTAAAGTGTAGACTGCAGTGCTTGTCATGGGCTAAGCAGCAACTGCTGTGACTTAGGGCTCTTGAATGAATGAACGTCATGAAAACTAATGTGGAAACTTGTTCGGTGGAATTAACGGGCCCCAGATTGTCAGAAGCCTCGGTTCTCGTTTTATAATATATGAGATTGTGGTGAGAGACGACTTCCCTTCATCTTCCGCATTGGGCTGGGAGTTGCTGACTAGCTAACGAGCTCTCATTAACCTACACCTTAATCCTTGAATGAGGCATTTATCTTCTGAAATAATTAATGACAACGTACAGTGGGGAACTTCCTTAGACTTTTCACACCAGAAGTCCTGAGATCTTGTTAGCCAACAGCTGAAGTCGATCGAAAATCTAAGAAAGGAAACAAACCATCGGGAGACTCTCTGGGAGGCCATTGGCTTGCGCCTACTCTAAGTAATCGGTGACATTGATAGCCAGTGAGGAAATCTGTGTGACCATAAAGTCCTATCCTAGGCCCACTTAGGAACAATGGGCTTTAAATGGAATCCTTCCACAAGTGTCTCATTCATGACTTCATCCCATTTCCTTCCTTCCTTCCTCTCTTAAATTCGTCCACAGACTTCTCTCCTTCCTTCTTTCTGTCCTTGCTTCATCCTTCCACAAATGTCTCCTGCATTCTTTCTTCCTACTTTCATTAAGTACTAGATTCTTCCCTCTGTCCTTCCATTTTTCATTCCTTCCTTCTTCCTTCCATTCTTCCCACATTCCTGGCACAAATGTTCTCCTTCGGCCTTTCCTTCTTCCCATTCTTCCTGCAGCCCTTCTTTCCTTCCATGCTTCCTTCCTTTATCCA
Organism: Sarcophilus harrisii; assembly: GCF_902635505.1. NCBI lineage: Eukaryota > Metazoa > Chordata > Mammalia > Dasyuromorphia > Dasyuridae > Sarcophilus > Sarcophilus harrisii. Next base: position 661,716,305 of record NC_045427.1, on the reverse strand, counting down.
CCTGCTTCCCCAAAGGCCTCCTGCACCCCTTCCTTCTGTGATGCCTTATATCCCTCCTATTTTTGTTCCATCTTTCTTTCCTTCTTTCCCACCTTCCTCCCATCCCACCTGCTTTCCTTCCTTCCTTCCTTCCTGCTTCTCTTCTATAAGCATCTCCCCATCGCTTCTCCGACATTCCTTCTCTCCGCGCCCCCTCTTCCCAGGGACATTTCAGGCGCCTCCAGAGACGCCCTGGGAGCCGGAGAATGACATGGAGGACATTATGGGAGGAGTAGCGTGTGGACCAGGGTGGCCGAGTGGTTAAGGCGTTGGACTTAAGATCCAATAAGCGTCTGCTTTCGTGGGTTCGAACCCCACCCCTGGTAGTCCCGGGCAACGTTTTGGCCCCTGCTGCCGGTAAAAATCACACACGCTTTGTCTACACCCGCGCACCCCACGGACCCCCTGAGGGGCCCGAGGCCCAGCTGCCCGGCCCTTCCTCCAGAGCTCGGGGCCCCCGCCCGCCCCGCACTGCCGACCTTTACTCAGGGCTGGGAAGAAGTAAAACCCCAGGAGAGCTTTCCCGGGATGGGGGCGGAGGGGCCGGGGGGAGCCCGGGACAGGCTCTGACCCGAGGAGGAAGGAGGGGGCTTGGAGCCCGGAAAGGCGGGGAAGGAGTAGGGCGGGCAGCCCCCTTCGTGTCCCGCTCCCTCCCCTGCTTTGCAAAGAGTGGGGGTGGGGCGGGCACTGTCCGCCGCGGCTCCGATTTCCCCAGCACTTGGAAGATTACGCTGAATTTTCGTTTTTCTGGTTTAAAACTTCGGTCACAATTTGGCGGGGGGGAAGGGAGAGGGCGGGACGTCGGGGCTGCGGATCTGCCGCAGGTTCCAAAATGTGTAACTGGAAAAAAACCTCCGCCGCGCTGACCTCGACGTGACTCGAACACGCAACCTTCTGATCTGGAGTCAGACGCGCTACCGTTGCGCCACGAGGTCCGTGCGGAGTTCTCCTGGCGCCGGCCCTTAGGACGTTAGGTCGCTCTTTGCCCCCGGGCAGACGCCCGATGGCGACCTTCCCAAGCGCGGTCCCGGCTGTCTGGCATCCCTGCAGCCCATCCCCCAGCTCTCCACGCTCTCCCGGGAGTAAAGGAAAGGGGGGAGGGGCCCCGGAACCCCCCTCCCCCAACCCCTTCCCCAGGGCCATTCGGGAAAAACGTCCGGACTATTCCCTCCCACAGAGGCTGGAGAGCGGCCCCCGCCCCCGGGCTCCCGCCGGCCTGGCTTGGGGGGAACCACAGTACCGGGGAAGCGGGGGGAGGGGACCTCTGTGCTCCCTCACCGCTACCCAGGCCCAGGCTCTCGTGAGCGTCTCTTAGACCCCGAGGGGGAATGGAACTAGGCCCGGGGGGGGGGGGGGGGGTGGGGAGGGAGGGAAAGGGGTCTTCCCCGCCCGCAGTCACCCCGCCGCCCCCGAAGGCTCTGCGCCCCCAAGCCCGCCCCGCCTGCCTCCAGGGTCCCGAGGCCGCGCTAGGTCCTTGCGGAGGCCTGATCCCCGGCCCCGCCGCGGCCCCTTCCAGCGGGGGTGCCTCGGGCCAGCAAGGGTGGCCCTGCTGCCCGAGACAGGATGGGGCGCCCGGCCCAGCTGGCCCTGCGGCCCCGCCCGCCCTTCCCCGGCCTCCGAGGAGTCATTTCTCCCCAGCTCTCCTCGAGCCCGAGGCCCGGCCTGGGCCTTGCCCGACTCTCGGGCCACCGGCGCCCTGGAGCGCCCGCTGCTACCTCTCGAGGCCTTTCTCCGGGGCCGCTTCCTCCTGCCCCGGGAGCTGCTCTTGGGCGGTTCGGGGGGTGACAGAGAGCGCTCCCGCCCCTTCTGTCCCTGCCTGCCCTTCGCCAGACTGAGAAGCGGGGACCCCCCCCCTCTCCTCCCCGGGGGTAGAATCCTCTGTGCTCCCCCAGACATCGTCAGTGTGAAGGAGCCCGGGAGGGGGGGGACCCCGTGCTGGGGGCTCGGAGCCCGACTCCCGCACCCCGAGGTACACGGGGGAGAAAGGCCACTCAGCCAAACGGGCAGAAAAGCAGAAAGCGGAGGAAGCGAATGTAGGAGCGCATGGGCCGGCAGGCAGCGGGAACGGCCTCCGCCGGCTTCGGGCCCGGCGCTCCCTCGGGGGCCAGTCCCCCAGGCCGGGCCGGAGCGCGATGGGCCGGCGGTAACAGCTCCATTTGTTAGCAAGGCCCGCGGCCGGCCAAGGCCCGAGTCCGGGCGCTCTGCGGGGGCCCAGAGGCGCAGCCAGGCCCCTTTAAATGTAGCTCTTCCCCAGCCCGCTCCTCGCAGGCCGCCCCTAGCAACACGGCCAGTCCCGGTTGGGGGAGGCTCAGGGACGGGGTGGGCCGAGCCCTCAAGTCCCATGACTTCTTTGGGAGAGAAGAATAGCTGGGGAACGTGGCCTGGGCCCCTGCGGCCATCCGGGCAGCCCCCTCTTCTGGGGCCCCCTCTTCTTTCCCCCGGCCCCAGTCCGTGTCCCCAAGCGCAAACAGGCCTAGGCCCAGGAGAGTGATGTGACCACTCAGGAGCAAAAGAGTTGGCGCAGGGACTAGCGAGCAAAGGTAACAGTAACAAAAGCGAGCACTCCCGGCCTCCCTGGGCTATTACCGTATCCCGCCTCCCCCACTGCTGTTCATGCCCATTTCACAGATGAGACAAACGGATGTTGAGGGACTCACTGCTAGCAAGTATGGGAGCTGGATTTGGACTGGGGCCTTTGGACTGGGGCCGGCCCAGCCCTGCTCCATTGTGCCCAAGTTGTCCCCAAGGAAAGAGAGGAAAGATCTCATTGGGACCCATTTATTTACATGTAAATAGTTACCAAGAAATGTGATTGTGACTCTGCTCCCCGATGTCTAAAACAATTCAGCCTCTTTGCCCCCAAATGGCCAACGACCCTAAAGGTCCCGGGGCTACAAGGCCCATGATTTTTATAGTCTACAAACAGCAACTGTTGCTGCTCCCACCGAGAGCTCTGTTGTCCAAAGAGCAGGAAACGATGTGCCTTAGGTCACCGGAGCCATCCTCGGACAGCCGAGGACGCAGGGGCTCCTGGGAAGCGGGTCTCCCGGCTCCCCTTGCCCAGGGAGGCCGACAGTTGCGGTGGCCACTTCCTCCTCCTCTCCAGGGTTCAGGATGATGAAGGAAATGGAAAAGGCCCAAGTGAAGGGCAGCGGCTCATGCACCAACATCTGTGAAAGGGGGACAGAAGAAACCGTGAAGGTCGCTCCGACAACGGAGCCAAGGAGATGGTCGCCGCCCTCGCAGAGCTGTTTCTGGGCCCCTTTTCCCAGGGGACTTGCCCCCAGAAAGGTTCGAGAAACATCTCAAAATATGGGGGGGGGGGTTAGGAAATAAGAGAGGACTGTGGCTCCTGCCCTTCTCCACCGTGAGCCAGGTGAGCAGCCAACACACAGAGGAGGCAGAACAAGACCAGGGCCATCAGAGCCGTCCTGTGGGAGCAGAGACCAAAAGCCAACTGCATGGACAAAACCCAAAGCCAACACAAAACTGCCTCCACCTCAGCTGGAGAAGGCCCCTGACGAAGGCCGGCCCCCAGGCCCACGGACACCCTACGGGCCCACGGGGCAGCCCCACAGGGCAGCCCCACAAGGCAGCCCCACAGGCCCATAGGCACCTCACAGGCCCACGGCCCCCCCACAGGCAGCCCCACAAGATGGAGGAATTTTCCAAGAGTTTCTGTCCTCCCAAGGAGGGAAGACGACAACCAGTGGGACACTTTTTGGGAGAGAAAGATGTCATAGGAAGGAAGAAGTCGAGTCCCCCAAAGTACGAAGCTTCTCTGCCATGTCCCCAAGCACATCTGGTCTCCCCTGAAACAAGGGCCCAAGTGTGAGTCTCTGCGGCCTCCAACGCCCTGCGGCCTCTGCCCCCACTGTGCCACGGAAGACCACCGGAACAGCTCTATCCCCTTTCTGAAGGAAACCAATGGCGGTCCGAAGGGGGATCCCCGACTTCTCTGGGTCCTGCTCTTCCTCATGTGGTGGAGGCCCCAGAAGGACCCTTGGGATCAGAAACCTTTTGACCCGGCTGATTTTACTAGTACCCCAGTGGAATTGGGGCTGGGGGGGCCAGAGCCCAGACAGGGTATAGTGCCGTCTCCCTCCCCACCAAGGGGAGCCCTTAACCGCTCTTGTGTCCGGGATGGCTTGGGCAGGTTGGGTAAGTTTTCTCATAATACTTTGAGAAACATAACATTAAACACATGGTAACAGGAAGGAAAACAGATTGAAATCTAATGATCCAACTAAAGAATCAGGGTGTGCACCCCACGTCAGCGCACCCCAGGCCCTTCCAAGTGGCATGGGGATGACTCCCAGGGAGAGGCTCTCAGGAGATCATTGACAGAAATGTAGACCACTCCCGGGAGGGTCTTCTGGGGAGAGGAAGTAGGTTGGAGGCCATTTGGGCTCTTTCCGAAATCTTTTTTTTGTATAATCATCGTTTCTATAAATCACTGGTCTTTTACCCCCAGTAAGACCCCTTGGAAAAACCTTTCTGCAGGGGCTTTATAATTTGTGGTCTCCCTCCCGGAGCCCCTGTGTGTGTCCCTGGTCCGGTTCTGCATCCCACCCAGCTTTTCCAGCCGCCATTTCAGCTTCCCACGGACAGGGAGCATGGAAGTTGGCTGCTAGAACAGATTGGGAGGTGACTCCATTCCCTGGGGTGCAGTGCTCTGGGGACAAGCTGGCTTGGGTGACTCGGACCCCCGGAATCTTCCCCTTCACCCAGAAGCCCGACTCCCCAGAGCCAGAGATGCTCTTCTCCCATCATTGCCTCCCAACCATTCTGTGAATGTCTCTTTTCTTGCCCTGAGGACGCTTTAAACCCCCTGGCCTCGGGTCAGGAGCCTCCTCGCCCTCCAGGCCCCGCATCCTGCCAGGACGTCCTCCCGCTGGCTGAACCACAGGCTCTCCCTCCGAGGCCGTTCAGCCCCACAACCGTTTAAATCACCGAGCAACCCAGCGCCAGTCCATCTCTCCGGTGACGGAGCCGCCACTGCGGGGACGGCTTCAGTGGGGGCAGGGATTCTGAGAGGAATGGGGGGGGGGACTGGCGCTGGGTTGCTGCGGGGGAGGGGTGTGGGGCACAGCTGTGCAAAGGCAGAAGCCGCAACGCATCCGGCCCGTGGCTGGCACCCCAGGGATGGGACGGCAGAGATGGCAGCCCCAGAGCCCAAGAACCAGGGCGGAGAGGGCAAAACCAGTGTGGAGGCCGGGAGGGGGTGCGGGGGGGGCTTGTCAGAACACTCCCGCGGCAGGCAGGGGACCCTGGGGAGCTGAGAGGAGCCTCAGCAAGGGCCGGGGTCAGCTTTGCGGGGAAGGGAGAGGCTCGGAGCGTGGCAGCCCCTCTGGGACACATGGGAGGGACCGGCTGGCAGGGCTCCCAGGCCACGGGCCACGGGCCACAGGCCATCTCAGTTTGAGGGATCTGGGTGCTATCCCCCACGGGCGAGAGGAGTGGGCAGAGCGGCGGCAGCGCCAGCCGGGGCCTCAGAGGCAGACAACGGAAGAGCCTTAGGTCACTGGAGCCATCCCCAGACGGACGAGGACTCCGGAGCCAGGGCAAGGGGTTTGGGCTCTGGGATAAGGGCAAGATTGGGGCGACATCCCAAGCAGGAGCGGCCCCAGAGCAGGGGCTGAGAGCAGGCAGAATCTTCCCTAGTCTCTGCTTGGGGTTGGGGGGTCTCTGTTCCCCGGGGGAGCCCCCGTAGGTGCAGGGGTTGCCAAACTGGCTTCCTCACCTGAAAGGACTTGCTTCCCCGCAGCTACCTCCTGAGCTGGGTCTTGTTTCTCCAAGGATTGAGAGGAGTTTCTGACTTGGACACCAGACTGGGACTGCTGTCTGAGGGGTCGGCGAGTCCCTCCAGAGTCTCTGGGGAGAGTCAGAGGGTCACAGGTGTAGCACCCCACGGAGCCGCAGGAACTGGAAAATGCAACTAGGCCCCACGGGTCGTGCAAACCACGCCCTGGACAACTGGGGCTTTGTCCGGGCGCCCCTAGAGAGGACCAGGCCTTACGCCTTATGTGCCCCATGGCGGCTGGCCCTGGGGGGCGGCAGGAAGGAGGACAAGCATGTCCCTGGGAAACCTGGGCCCCCCTCCAGGAGAGGGCACTGAGGTCCCTGAGAACTGCCCCCTTCCCTCCCCACTTTTAACCTGTGCTCCCCCCAAAGCACCCCGGCTCACAAGCAGGGTCTTCTGCCGGCTCCCACAAAGGGGCTCCGAGGGTGGGACTGAGGGGAGGGGGGAGCGCCGGCTTCATCAGTGCCCCCCCCCCACGTGCAGGCGGAGCACCTTGGCAGAGTCCTCTGGTGCGTTAAGTGCCTTGTCCATACTAATTGTCATGTGATAAATTAATCGTTACTTGGGAGGTGCGGGTATTGCTGTCCCCACTTTAGAAGGGGAGACTGAGGCAGGCAGGGGTGGTCACAGAGGCCCGAACCTGGCTCTCCCTGCCCAGGCCCACGGGTCCCAGGTAGAGTTTGAAGCCAGAGCCCCCAGGAGGGAGCAGAGGCTTTCCTGAATGGCCCCATCCCAGGGCACGGGGACCGAAGGTGGCCACTGCCGGGTGTGCCATCTCCCTGGATAAAATGGGGGCCCGTGGGGTCAGCATCCCCATTTTTCTATTTGTTCCCCAGCAAAGCTCCCAGAATGCTTCTTCCTTCCTCGCTCTGGGGACCCTGGATTGGGGACCCTGGCAGGACGGCATCTTCAGAGGCATCAAAAGCTGTTCTTTTTGGTTAATGCTACGAGCGACCCCTCTGCTGCCGTGTGAAGGGCCTTATGGGGGGGGGGTCCTCCCCCTCCGAGACAGTGGCCACTAAGCCCACAGACCTTCACTGCTCAGCAAGTTTTGGTCGTCCTTCCATTTGAAATCCGCCTTCTGGTACAGGTCCATGCGGTTCAGGTCCCCTCCGTTGGAAAGGGCTGTGGACAGAGCATCCTCCTGATCGGGGGCTTCAGAGACCGCTCCCCGACCCTGGCCCGCCCCGCCCAGGCTCAGTCACCCCCCCCGCCCGACTTCCTGCCTGCCCCCTGCAGCTGGGCCCAGGAAGGCCTCCCACTGCCCTCGGCCTTCACAAAGCTGCTGTCCTGCCCGGCCTGGCTCGAGCCCAATCCCACCTTCTTTGGGGGCAAGGTGGAGCCCCCCAACATGCTCCTCCCCTTCCCCCAGGAATTCAGGGGGGAGTTAGCCAAGATTCCTGGGACGGTGTGAAGTGGGGAGCAAGGCAGAGCTTCTCCTCCGAATTTCAGCCCCCCACTCTTCCAGGCCCATTGCAGAGCAATACCCAGGATTCCCCTCAGCTGCCTTCCTCCTTACCAGTCCCCATGATCCCCAGGAAGGCAGATCTACTCTCCCACCCATTAGTCCCCCCCCCCAGCCGAGAGACTGATCATCCTCCTGCATCCTCACAGCCTGGGGGAGGGTTCTGGGGTCCAAGGGGTCTGGGGGGAGGGCCACACCTCTGACTTGCTGCCTCCGTCTTTTAGTCCAAACCCAAAAGGAGAGAACAAAAAGGAGGAGAACCACAACAAACACTGCGAAGATCCAGGACACCTCAAACCTCCGTCCTGCGAAAAGGAAGGGAGGGGGGGGGGGGGGGGGGGGGGGGGGGGGGGCGGGGGGGGGGGCGGGGGGGGGGGGGGGCGGGAAAAAAAGGGGGGGGGAAGGAAAGGGGGGAAGGAAAGAAGGAAGGGGGAAAGAAGGCGGGGGGGAAGGAGGGGAAGGCCAGGGGGGAGGAAGGAAGGGAAGGAGGTGGGGAGGAAAGGAAGGAAGGAGGGAGGAAGGAGGAAGATAAGAAAGTGGTGGCCGGGCAAAGGCCAGGGAGCAAGGTCGGGGCTCTGAGGGGCCCCAGGAAGGCCAGAGCATGCCAGTGCCCAGCCTGCCCTAACCCTCTCCCGAGCCCCAGGCTGCAGCTGTCACCAGGGAATCTTTGGGGTTCGGGAGCGCCACCCCAAAGATCGTTCTCATAGCCCCTGCTGGGAACCGTGGGATACTGGCCAGATTCCTGGAACAGTCAGCATGAGGGCTGAAGGAACAGGAACAAGAACCGGGTGGGGGGAGGGGGTCTGTTGGAGGAAGCCAGGAGCTAGCCAGCCTGAGACCCGGGCAAGGAGGGTGGGCAGGGCTGACCCCCACCCCCGCTTGTCTAGTGGCCTCCTCGGCACCCCGTCGCTGCATGGGCAGGGATGTCGTACCTTCAGAATGTTCAGGGGTCTTGGAAGTACCTGCAGGAAGGAGGAGAGGGAAAGCTGCAGTTGGGCCTGGGGGTCAGGGGTGGCCGATTCCTCCCTAAGACCCCCGGGGCCACCCCCAGGACTGAGGAGCTTCTGGGCAAAGGCAGCCTCCCGGGATGCCTGGGTGAAGGGCCCCTTCCTCCTCCCCTTGCCAGCCCAGCCCAGCGCCCAGCTCCCCTTGGGGGCCACGGTGCCAGCAGACCCTTACCAGAGCAGTGCACGCTGGCATCTTCCTTGTGCCCACAGGCTGCCTGCCCCCAAGAGTCCACAGGGCAGTCCCACAGAGATGACTCGTTTCCTTGACAACGGACATTGCTCAGCCAGACGGGCCCGGTGCCTTGCCCAAAGGCGGCCTCCAAGGGGGCATCCAGGGGGTCACCGCAGCCCAGCTGGCGGCACACCACCTCGGCGTCAGCCAGGTCCCAGGAGTCCCCACACACCGTGCCCCAGGAGCCTCCGTGCCAGACCTCCACACGCCCCGAGCACGAGGAGTTTCCCCCTTGCACGCGAATCTTCCCTGCAAAGACAGAAGCGTCTCGTCTGACTGGCAGGAAGGGCAGGGGGAGCTCACTCCCGGGCGCCGGGCACTCTGCTGGGCCGAGAGTCAGGGGGGCGCACGGGGGACGTGGGGGAATGAGCTTTCCCAAGATGCTTCCTGGGTGGTCACCAGGGGGGAGAGAGGAAAGCCCCGTGCCAGGGGGCAGCACGGGGGCATGGGCTGGTCCCGGCCAGTCGGGGGAAGGGTCAGCCCAGGCTGCTCATGGATGTAGAACCGAATCTCAGTGGATGCGGAGAAAGGAGACCAAAACCACCAGCTCAGCAGAGCTGGCAAAGCCTCCCTTCCCCCCTGCCCCGGATGAGGAGCCTTTCAGGACCTCTTTTGTGGCCCCTGAGGCAAGGGCCCCGGAGAGCAAAACGGGGGAGGTCCTGGTCTCCTGCGGGGCTGGCCCTAGGCCCCAGCTGTCAACAAGGTTTGAAGATGTCATGGGAGTCCTGTTTCTTTTCTCCTCGGAAGCAGGAGGGGCTCGCACCAGGGCTGCCTTTCTAACCATTTGGGTCTCAATGGACCAGTCATTTGGGGGGTGCTTAACAAAGGCCTCCTTCCTGCTCCCTCCCCCGGCCCAGTGGTGATGGAGCCGATGACCCAAAGACTGCCCTCGGAGTCCCCTCAGGATCATGGTCCGTAGGGGGCTTTCATCAGTACGGCCACGCCCTGGACAGAGACACGGACTGGGTGGGGCTCACAATAGAAAAGGCCAGAAGGGCTTCAAATGTTTGGGGGCCCCTTTGTGCCCCCCAGCAGCTCCCTGAATGAAGACCGCTGCTTGCCCCACCAGCGTTCTCTCAGTGTCCCTGGGAGTTCTCAGGCACTGGGCCTCGATGGTGGGAGGATGGGAGGGATTTGGTGGGTATGAGGCGGCCATATTTCTTCCCCAATAAGAAATTACCCCCACCCCAAAAAAAATCGGGACCTGGATATCAGAAAATAAATGAAAATGGAGAACTGGTCACACAGTGCAAGCAGCCCCAGCCCCCCGGGGCAGGGCCGCCACACTGACAAGAGCTAGATGGGACAGATCCATCCTGGAGCGGAGGACTGTGGGAACTGGACACTTTCAAGTGGGATTGGCAGGGACGGAGCAAGTGCTCCTCCGGGCCCCGGCTTCCCTCTGTGCTGTGGGAGTTCTTAACCCGTGGCTGCCGAACCTCGGGCACGGTCCCTTCCAGCCCCCACTGACCCACTCTCTCCTGCTCAGGGAAGCCAGGGAAAATCCCCCCAGTCTGCAGCCTGGGCCCCTTCCCTGTCCCTCGCCATCAGCTCAGCTGGGGCAGGAGCTTCATCCTAGCCCCTCCTAACAGCCTTCCCGGTGGGCGGCTCTGCCCGCGGCCGCCCAGCCTCTCCTGCTGCCACGGGGCCCTTTCTCCATCCTCGTCCTCCTTGACTCCCTGCCCATCAGCCTTCTCTTCAGCCTTCTGTGACCACTGTCTCCTCACTCTTCTGTGAGTGTCTTCTGTCTCCTGGAGAGATCCACCCAAACCATTCCCACTCACTGCCAGTGTCGGACCCATTCTGGGGCCCTTCTCCTTCCAGGCAATCTTCCTTCCCAGGATGCATCTGTGGTGATGGCTCACAGATCTCTGGCCCAACGGCTTACCCGGCCCCCAACCCAAATCCCTGACTGGCCACTGGGCATCTCGGACGGAACGTCTTCCAGAACAGAGATGTCGCTAAATTAAAATGTCGTCAGGAAATCTTCAATAATGAAGTAAAACCAACCGCGACAGAGGGCAGGTTCCCTCGGGGGTTTCCAGCCCAGAGCGGTTTCTATTTGGGTCCCCGGCTACTTGCTCTAGGCAGTTTAGACTCGAAGAGACCCATGCTCCTTTTCCCCCAGCCAGCCCCTCTTCCGGATCACTTTTTAGGGTATCACCCTCTTCCCAGCCCCTCATATTTACAAGGCAGGACATGGGAGCTCAGCCCCTGCGTCTGACCCATCGCCTGGCTTCTCGACTTGTAACCAGGCTCCCATAGCAGCCCCCTTCTCCCCACTGCTGCCGCCTCCACCCTGGGGCAGACCCCCATCGCTTCACACTTGCAATAGCCACTGGGGGCTCTCCCCCCAAGTCCCCCTCTAGTTACTCAGCCACCAAAGTGATTTTCCTAAAAATGGAGGTTTTATCCTGTGCGAATTTAGGGCTAGGGTTAGGGTGGCTCTGTCCCCTTCAAGACCAAATGCAAACTGCTTTGTCCGGGCTCCAAAGCCCTTCCTAACCCAGCCCCCGCCAGCTTTCCCCCACCTCCCTCCCCAGCATGTATTCTGGGATGCAGCAACACTCCAGCCACCATTTTCTCCTCTGTATCCCTGGAGACCTCCCCGTCTCCCTTCAAGTCCCCCTAAAACCCGTCTTCTCGGGGACGCTTTTCCTGCCCCCGTCTCTGCTTCTGGTTCTTCTGCTTCTTGCTCCCCGCTTCTGGGCTCCTTAAGTAGGAACTGTTGGTTCTTTTGAGCCAGTGCCCGCCCTCGGGCGCAATGATTTCTCAGTTTTACTGACTTAATCAATAGCTTGTATTGACCCTAAGTGTGATCACCTGGATAAACCCTGATTGACTGACTCCCCGGTGATGGAACTTGGAGCTGCCTGGGATTATTAAGATCCCATTAAACCAGAAGTTCTCCTATTAAAAAGGGGAAACCGAGACTCGGCGAGCACCAGTGACTTTCCCACACTGATACATAAATGCTGGGTCTGATGGCTGCCATGGGGAGAGAAGGGGGAAAAAAAGGGGCCCCCAGGCCTGCGACAGAGAGAAAAGGAAACGCGGGAATGGAGCCCAGGGCCACTGACCTGTGCAGGTGAGCCAGGCCTCCTCTGAGGGCCTCAGGTACTTCCTGTCCCAGGATGAGGACGGGCACTGCCAGAGGGTGGCCGGCCCCTCTGGGCACTCGACGTCATTCACCCAGGTGCGCTGGTAGTTCACCTGGCGAGAAGCGCTTTGCAGCTCCCCGCTATCTCCGCAGCCCAGCTGCCCGCACACCAGCCCCACGGTGAGCGAACTCATCTTGTTCTTGCCCACACTTGCCCAGCTCCCGTTGTAAAGCACCTCCAAGCGTCCAGCGCAGCCCTGAGTGCTGGCCCCGTTGTTCAGCCTCAGGTCCAGGACCCCTAGAGAGGAGAGGCGTCAGTGAGAGATTTCGGGGTGCTCACTCTGGCGTGGGCCTTCACACCAGGCCATTCCCACACTCAAAGTGATGCTCCCTTCAAGTACCCGAGTCCTCAGGGCTTCTCCTCAGAGCCCGCCCCATTGGGGATCCACCACAGAGACACAGCCCATTGGAGATCCTACACCCAGACACGGTCCCATCGGGGATCCTACACACAGAGACGGTCCCATCGGGGATCCTACACACAGAGACGGCCCCATCAGAGATCCATCACCCAGAGACAGCCCCATTGGGGATTTGGGATCCAGTACACACAGTTTCAGCCCCATTGGGGATTCTACACACAGAGACAGCCCCATCCAGGATCCAAGTCCATGAATTCTGGAATTCCTTTCTCTGATGACTAGTTCTTCTCATTCCAGTTTTCAATGTCTTCAGATCCTTTACCCCATTCTCCATCCTCTCTGGAAGCCTCCCGTCCTCTACCTCTCACCCTGCTGTGGCTACATATTCATTTTCAAATCCTGGCCTTTCCTGGAAAGATTTGCATGAACTGACGCAGAGTGAAACAAACAGAACCAGGAAAGCATTATACACAATCACAGCAAGAATAGGCCATGATCAGCCACAAAAGGCTTGGTCCTTCTCAGCGGTTCAGCAATCCAAAGCAATCCCAACAGACTTTGGACAGAAGATGCCATCTGCATCCAGAGAGTGAACTAGGGAGACTGAATGTAAATCAACACAAGCCATGTTCACATCTTTTCTCATTTTTTAAAAAAATCTCTCCCACAGTTTTTCCCTTTTGCTCTGATTTTTCTCCCAACATGATTCATAACGTGTATTAGAAATCAATAAATTTACCAGGAAAAAATTCTAAAAATTGCAAATAATAACAATAAAATTCTGGCCTCTTGGAGTATCAGGGCTACTCTGTAGCATGCTACTTACTCCCCAATTTCCCCTTGTCCAGTGGCCCATCACACTTGCTAAACACCCCGCCGAATGATTCCCCCCCTTCACTCTGATTCTTCTGTACAAGTGTAACAATTTGGATCAGATTGCCCACTATTTGACCAAGGGCGGGAAGGGGAGGGAGGCGGGAAGGGGAGGGAGGCGGGAAGGACAGAATTTGGAACTCAGCATTTTTTAAAAATGTTCCCAAGTGTTTTAACATATAATCAGGGGGGAAGTAAAATATTGTTGCCAACAACAAGCAACCAGAGCTTGTAGCACTTGTGTCACTTCCAGGGGATTCTTTGTACAAGGGATAGGACTCCCACCTCCGCCCCCCATCCCGTTACTGTGCCCGGACATCCCGCCCTTTGGGAGGAGCGCCCCCCCCTCACAGCGCCAGATGGGACTTGTAGCCCACACCCACCCGTTTAAGGCCGGGGTTCAGTCTGGGGGTCCTCCCTCCCCTGTCCTTTCTTTTCTCTGGACAGACCTGCGCAGATGACTCCCGCGTCCTCCTTGTGACGACAGTTGTGTCGACCCCAGCCTCGAAAAGGACACTGCCACACCTGGGATTCGTTCCCAGAGCACTGCACGTCATCCAGCCAGACGGGCCCCGAGCCGGGTCCAAAGTGGGCTAAAACGGTGGCGTTGGAGGCCGCCCCGCAGTCCAGCTGCCTGCACACCACCTGGGCGTCGTTCAGGTCCCAGAAGTCGTCGCAGACGGTGCCCCAGGTGCCCTCGTGGAAGACCTCCACCCGCCCGGCACAGCGGTCTCCTCCGCCCACCAGGCGGATCTCCCGGATCTCTGCGGGGAGGCGTGGGGTGAGACCTCGGGCCGCTCCCCCTCGGAGCGCTGGCTCCCGGGGCGGGCCCCTTCTCACCTGAGCACGTGGTCGAGTTCCGAAGGCGCGTCCTGGCCCCGGCCGGGCTGTGCTGGGAGTCTCTGCAGGGCACCCACGGCTTAGTCCGGTTTCCTACAAACAGGAGATGTTCTGGGCCCACACCTGTGGGCCAGCGGGGAGGGGGAGGAGCTCCTGAGGTAGAGGTGGGGTCGCCCAGCAGGAATACGCTCCTCCTCCTGCTCCCTCTGAATGGTTCCCTCCCTTCTCCCAGGGGTGCCCCTCCATTTCCTGTTTTACCTGGGGCTGCCCCCCCTTCACCCCCAGAGTCCTCTGGCCCCCAGCCCATTCTCTCTCTCACCTGAGCAGATCACGGAGGCTGTGAGGGAACACGAGGGAGCGCCCAGAGCAGTCACGGGGCAGTCCCCCAAGTGGTGCTCCATCCCTGAGCAGTGAAACCTGTGCCCCCAGGTCGGGTTGTCTTCCTTCCCCAGATAGGCTCCTTTGGGAATTGAGAGAGCCACCCCGCAGTCGAGCTGGTTGCAAAGGACGTTGGCGTTAGCCAGGTCCCAGGAAGAGTCACACAGGGCTCCCCACTTGTTTTGGATCTTAATTTCCACTCGGCCTTCGCATTTAGAGTTTCCATCCACCAGCTGGGAGTCTATGTACCCTGGAGAGGAGACGGCGTGTCCAGCGGCGCCCAGAGCCAAATGCGGCTGGAGGGGGCCACAGGCCAGGGGGAGGTCTAAGGGCGGGCAGGAGGGCCCTCTTTACAGGATCCGGGAAACGGTGCCCCAGGCCGAGCTGGCGGAGAATCACCGGAACCCACTGGGGATCTGGGGAGGAAGCGCAGCTGGCCAGATGTGCCGGCCGGGGAGGGGGCGGAGGGGGGCAGCCCGGGGGCTCGCTAATCCTCACGTGAGCAGATGACTCCGATGTCCCTGCCGTCTTGGCAGCTGCCCTCGGGGAGGAGCACCCTGGGACACAGCGACAGGTTGGTCTCGTTGCCCGTACACCGGAGCTCTTCGTCCAGGATCGAGCCACTTCTTTTTCCAAAACGACTCCCCTCCACCACCGAGGTCAAGGAGCCGCACCCCAGCTCGCGGCACAGCACCTGGGCCGTGGCCAGGGGGAAGTCGTGGGCGCACACGGAAGCCAACTGGTCTTTGTGCTTGACCTGAACGCGGCCGGAGCACTGGAAGTCTCCACCCACCAGCGACGGCTGCATGTGGCCTGGGGGACAAAGGGAGCAGAGTGGGCGCTGGGACCCAGCCGGACAGGGGCGCCGCGGCCGAGGCCGAGGTCCCACCACCGCGCTCCAAGTGAGGAACAACTGTGAGCGTTGGCTGTGAGGCTGGAGCCCCAGGTTCCGTTCCTTGGCCCCTCCCGAGTTAGGGAGATTCTAGGGGCGCCCCTGGACAGCATGCCCGTGTTTGTCCCTCTGTGTCTGACCAAACGCAGGTGCGGGGCCAAAATGTGCCAGAAAGGAAAGTCACCCTTAAGTCTCTGTGGCTCCCCCACCCCCAAGGCTCCCCTTTGCCCTTGTTCCTTGCCAGACGGTGCAGGCTGCCTATTCTGCCCAAGGGCTCTCCTTTCCTCTGTACCATGGCCTCCACAAGCAGTTATCGAACCCCTCCGAGGTGCTGGGGGAGCGGACAAACCCATGAGCTGCTGAGCCCGCTGGGTTCAGCTCCCAGTGAAGAGAAAGCCCTCTGGTTAGCTTCCAAGACAGAAGTGAGGATGTGAACGCTACAGGAGAGTCTTCTCTTGGTATTAATGTCAGCAATGATTTACACAATCCCCTGGAGGAGGGGGGTCGGGGCCCATGAACACACAGCACCTCTCCTTCTTGCCTGTTTGGACTTGCTTGGTGTTCCTAATATTAGAGTCCCAGAAGACTGGGCTTTTTGACCTTTTGAGCTTCAAAGGGTCAGGAGAGAAGAAACTGAGAAGAAACTAACCAAGATGGCGGGACACTGAAGCCCACTGGGCGCCACTTCCACAACTACAACAGAGACTCCAGACCCAGGATTCGGTGGGAAATCCAAGAGAAAATCAGCATTAGCCATTTTTTCTAGCCCAGATAGATAGAAGTAGACCAGGGAACACAGACACCGGAGACAAGATTTAGTCAGAACACCCGGTGGCAAGGGGCACTGAGCCGGGGCTCGAGGCTGTGCATTTGGCACAGAGGCCAGAGCTACGAGCTAAGCCAGCCTGGGATGGTGTGCCAATTGTCACTTCTGTTCCAGCCCAGAGCCGGGTCACAGGTCCAGAGCCGGGTCACAGGTCCAGAGCCAGGTCACAGGTCCAGAGCAGACGCAGCGACTGTGTACCTCAGAGCAGAGGGCTACCCAGCCACAGGTCCCAGGCTATGGCCAAGGAGCAAGATCACAAGGGACCTGAAAGCAAGGCTCCCAACCCTGACCTGAAACCTACAGTTAAATAACTAGGACTGATAGCTGAGAGGGAAGTTAGCCTTCAGCCCTGTCTCTGAATCTACCCCAATTTACAGTTGGCTAATGGCTGCCAGGACCAGCTGAGTCTGTGGGAGCCCCAGCCAGGGCCAAGCAGATGGTTGAAAAGCTCAGCTCAGCAGGGCAGTGATCAGACTTTGCAAGGAATCAGACAGCTCTGGACACACTACAGACTCACTGGTCTCCACAATGAGTTTCCCCAGAGATTTCTGAAGAATACAGCACTCCATGCCTTGAAAAAGCAGCAATAGGACCCAAGAGTATAAAAGATCTATTCAAGACCCAGACATTCCCTTTAGAAATTTCCCAAAGCAGGCCCTAACACAAAATCCCAACCCAGGAAGTAAGTCTGGAAGAATAAGTAAACTCAAAAAAATCCCACCACAAAACATTGTTAACATGACAGATAAGCCAGAAAAAGAGAATGACTCAAAATATCTACTAGTAAAACCTAAGGAAAAAAAAAATGCACAGGCACAAATTCAAGTAGAATTCCTAGAAGAAATGAAGGGAAAAAATTGTTAAAGAGTTTAAAATTATTTCCTACATTAAATGAGAGTGATAGAGGAAAGAATTGGAAAGATATGAGAACAATGGAGGAAATACTTGGAAAAATAATTAATACATTAGCACATTAAGTATAAAATTTTACTCAAACAACAAGTCCCTTGAAAAGCAAATTGCTAAAATACATTTAATCAAGAGAAAGATAGGAAAACTATACTATGTGTCAGCCATCTTAGTCAATATTGGTTAAGACTACTTAAAACTAGACAGTATAAGTTACTTGAGAGTACATCTGCCAAAACAGACAAGGGAACCAAAACATAAACATAAGCATAAAGTACTTTTTATCCAAATAACTGAAATAGTACTTCTTGTTCATGAGTAAGTAAAAATGACGATTTTACTTAAATGATCTATTTATGTAATGCCATCCCAATCAAATTACTAAACAAATTATCTTACTGAGTTAGAAAAAAAAAATAACAACAAAGTTCATTTGGAAGAACAAAAGGACAAGAACTTAAAAAAAACAACAGGGAAAATAAGATGTAAAAGAAATAGATTCAGCAGTATCAGACTTTAAACTATACTAGAAGGTAAGAGCATTACAGAAGTGCAAAATGGATAATGTCAATTATTTTAAATTAAATTTTTTCTTGTATAAATAAAACCTACTTAGCAAAGGATAGAAAGAATGAATAAAATTGGAGAGAAGCCTTCATAGATAATCTTCCAGATTGTACTGTGATTGCACTGGAATATTGCTGTAGTGTAGGAAATGAGCTGAGCTGGGTGATTTTAGATTTGGCTTTTATGAATAAAGATGCTATCTACTTCAGAGAAACAAATAACAGGAGGAAATAAGCAGAGTATGGTCATATATATATATATATATATATATATATATATATATATATACACTTAATTGTAATCTGATGGAAGTGAGGAATAAAGCATAAAAAATGCACAGCAGAGAACAAAAAAAAAAAAACTACAAGGAAGCAAAGAAAAGCTGGGCAGCTTTTGAAATCAAGTATTTCTTATACAAGTTTTCTTGAAATGAAAATTTATTTTATATTGAACCTCTATGTTCTGCTGTGTACATGGCCTTTTTTCTTTTTCTTTTTCATTTTGTACTTGAGTTTAAAATTAAATTTAAAACTTACAAGAAAGAACAAAGGAAGAAAGGAAGGAAAGAAAAAAAGAAAGAAAGAAAGAAAAGGGGAATGCACCAAACAGAAGTGAATAATTCCATGTAATTACAAGAATTTTTTTAAGTCAAAAGGCTAGAAGAAAATAGAACATGTAAGACACTTAATTAAAAACAAAACCAAACCTGACTCAAAAAACCAACTAAGAGAACACAGTTTAAGAATCATATGAGTTATGACTTTAAAAAGAGCCTAAATACCCTATTTCAAGATTTTAAACTGCTCTTAGAACCTGAGGGCAAAATGAAAATAGAAATAGAAAATAGAAGAAAAAAAAATGGTGCTAGTTGTCTCCTAAAGGGAACAAAGTGAAAACTACCAGAAACATTACAGTTGAAATGTAGAGGTTCTAGGTTATATATATTACAAGCATCCAGAAAGAATTCAAGTCCCAAAGAGCCACAGTCAGAATCACATAAGACTTAATAGCCACCATAACATAGGAGTAGAGGATTTGAAATAACCTTACAACCAAGAATAACTTACCCAGAAAAACTGAAGATAATCCTGCAGGAGAACAAAAAACTTTTCATAAAATATTATAGAGTTTCTAAACAATTGTCAGAGCTGATTAATAACTTTGAAATACAAATGCAGGAGTCAAGAGAAATACGAAAAGGTAAAAAGGACCAAGTAAGAATGAAGTGTTGACTTTCGATTGGTAGGAGAGTCCATCCATCAGAATCCTATTATGCTCAGGAGACATAGTAGGAGTTAAGTAAAACAAAGCACCTGGGAGTGATTTTGTTATTTTTAAATTATCTTAAAAGAAGAAAGGAAAGGAATAAGAAAGTGGAATTGATAAAATGGAGGTGGAGTGACGAGAAAGAGTGGGGAAAGTAACTTCACATAATGTATAAGAGAAAGAAAATACAAATGAGGAGACCAAGGTAGGGAAGCAGGCAAAACTTGAGCCTCACTTTCATTTGTGAAGCCATTTGGCAATTGGCTTCATTGTGAAGCACAGATGTGCTAGGGAAGAGACTAGAACTACATATCACAAGAATAATACAGGTCTGATTTGTACCAAGGATGCAAGGCTAATTCAACATTATGGAAATGATCAACATAATAGTATTGATTACAGTAACAATGGAAATCACCTGATTATATCAATAGATATATTGATATAATCTAATATATCAATTGATATATTAGAAACCGTCTCTGACATGATACTGCACTCATTCATGTTTAAATACTTTAAAATAAAGAAATAAATGGACTTTTCCTTGCTATGAGATATAGTATCTAGATAAATTAAAAGGGGCAGGATTATATGTAATAGAGATAATTAAATAAGAGATAAAGCAAAGGTATCTGCTATCACCACTGCCATTTGATGTAATTCTATAAATGCTATTTATTAGCGATCAAACAAGAAAAATAAATTAAGAAAATAATTTACATGGACAAAATAAAATGGACACTTTTGAAAATGATATGGCTTAAAGAATCTTAGAGGGTCAGCTAGGAACCGATTGAAACAACAAATCCAACAGTTTAGGATGTAAAATAAATCCATATAAGTCATCAACAAATCTGTATATTGAAAACAAAACCTGGCAGGAAGAAGGAAAAAAAGATAAATAGCATATGACTATATCATCAGAGAAATATTAATTGTTCATGATAGGTTGAGCCAATATAATAAAATATTTTAAAATAAAATAAAAATTTTAAGATTACCTTATGTTTTCAGTACTAAATTCATCAAAGTACCAAAAGAGTATAAATAACAAAATTTATATGGAGGAAAGAAAGGTCAAGAATCTCAAGGGAAATCAGGAAAAGAAATAGCAAGGAAGTACCAGAAGTAAAAAAAAAAATACTAGAAATTGCTAACCATCAGTGGAGGTTTGGTATTGGTTAAGAGCTATAAAGGCTAATTATTGGAACAGATTAAGTACAAAATATGCAGAAGCAAAGAAACCTGAGAGATTGATGCTTGATAAACCCCCAACCCCCAGGGACTTGGACAGGAAGGCAATATTTTTTTAACCCTGCTTGAAAACTTGAAAAGTCTTCTGGAAGTTATGAGCATCTCATAATTGACAAGAAAGAAAAGAATAAATATCAGTTTGTTTTTTGATAAGAGAGATGCTGTAAGGGGCTGCTGTTGTACCTGGAACTCTGTGCAGTCATTTGATGCAGCAACACTATTACTAGATCTATATCCCAAAGAAATCGAAGCAAGAGAGGGAAAATTATATGCAAAAGCAATCATAGCAGCTGTTTTTGTGCTCCAAAGAACTGGAGTCTAAGGGGCCGCCCATTCATTGGAAAATGGCTAAGCAGATCGAGTGATATAAATTACATGGAATACACAGATGCTCTAAGAAATGATGAAAGGGACAGTTGCAGAGAAACCTGGGAAGACGGACATGAATGGATGCAAACTAGGGGGGACCCCAGCAAGAGTCTGTACATCCATAAGCGTGGGGCCGACGTGAACGACTTTGCGCTTCAGAACTCTGGTCCACTTAGTGGACGGGCTCTCCACTTCAGAACTCTGGTCCATTTGGTGGACGGGCTCTCTGCTCCCCGACACAGATGGCCACACCTGGCTGGGGATGGGCTCCCATTCTCTTGGATTCGGGCCAGTGTAGGGATGTGTTTTGTTTGGCCGTGAGTACTTACTCCAGGACTGTTGTTGTAGCAAGTTTTTCTGACAGGGGAATGAGTGTAGGAAAGGAAAGACATGTTTGTTATATGACCTGGAGTCTGAGCCAGAGTTTGCCAGCAGGGAGGCAGCAACCTCCCATGGGTGGGCAGGTCCCCGACAAGAGACTCCTTGCAAGCTTCTGGCTCCTCTGGAAGTGGACAGGGTGAGCCCTCAGGAGCAGCGGACTTACATGTAATCTAGATGAGCAGGACCAGAAGATCATTTTTTACTTCAACAACGATACTATATGATGATCGATTCTGATGGACGTGGCCATCCTCAGCAATGAGATGAACCAATAGAGCAGGAATGAATTGAACCAGCCACACCCAGCGCAAGAACTCTGGGAGGTGACTGTGAACCACTACATAGAATTCCCAATCCCTCTCTTTTTGTCCGCCTGCATTTTTGATTTCCTTCACAGGTTGATTGCTCACTATCTCAAAGTCCAACTCTTTTTGTTTGGACATATATACATATATTGTATTTAACTTATACTTTAACATATTTAACCTGTATTGGTCAACCTGCCATGGAGGGAGGGGATGGGGGGAAGGAGGGGAAAAATTGGAACAAAAGGATTTGCAGCTGTCAATACTGAAAAATTACATATGCGCATATCTTGTAAATAAAAAGCTATTAAAAAAAAAAAAAACCATGATCCAGAAAGATGAGGGAGGGGGGGTAATGGAAGGGGGAGGGGGTCTCACCTGAACAGATGACCTTTGCCTCTGTTCCGCAGGGCTGTGTTCCCCACCTCCAGGTCTTGCAGTCCCAAAAGGAGGCCTCCTCCCCAGTGCAGGAGACCTTGGTGAGCCCCCTGTGGATGGTGACCTCCTCGAAGCCGTCCCGGTGGGAGATGCTGACGGCGGAGCCGCACTGCAGGTGCTTACAGATCACCTCGGCTTCGTCCATGTCGATGGCTTGCTGGCACGCGGTGCCCACCACCTTCTGCATCTCCACCTCCACGGCCCCGGCGCATGGGCTGCCCCCGCCGACAAGCCGCAGCTCCAGATCGTCCTTCTCTGTGAACGGGAGATTCCCGGACCATGGAGGAACTGCAAGAGCCAGATCTCGCTCCCTCCTCCCTTACCTGCCCCCCCACATGCAAAGCGGAGCCCCTTGGGGGGGCTTCCTGAGTGTGTCTGGCCTGGCCCGTGGACAGGGGGCTACATGTGGGATGGATGCTCTTTCCTCCTCCTCCACTTCCTCTTCCTCATTATTATTTTGGGGTTTTTTTGGGGGGGGCGCAGTCAGCGCCTTGTCCAGGGTCACATAGCTAGCAAGTCTCCAAGGCTGGATTTGAATCAGAGCCTCCTGCCTCCAGGGCTGTACTCTACCCACTGAACCACCCAGCTCTCTCCTCCTTCTCGGGGGCCAGACTTCGGGACAGAGTCCGGCAGTTCCTCTAAGTGCACGGTTCATATGCTCAGAGACTAAGCGCGTGCTTAGAGAAGACTGGTCTGCTTGGGGAGAGTGGAATGGGAGAGTGGGAAGAAGGGGAGGAGGTGCAAGAACCCGTGCCAGGAAGGAAGTGGGAGGGGCTGCTCCTGTGGGCAGTCTTCCTCCACTGGCACGGAAGCTCTGAGCACTGGCACCAACTTGCCTTGTGCCCCCAGTTTGTTCCCAGTGTCTGGCATACAGTAGGTATTCAATAAATGCCTGTTGACTGCCCACTAGTCCCTTCCTGGAGCAGAAGTCCAAGGACCGGGAGACTCCGTATGAGGAAAGTGAAGTGTTCCCGAAGGGAGCCAGACCAGAAGGGAGCTACCAAAGAAAGGGCCCGTGTCTGCGAGGGTGGAGGGAGGAAGCTGGAGAGGGAAACGGGGTCTCAGAGAGGAGGAGGGGAAGCAGAAGGAGCCCCTGTCCGGGCGACAGGGGAAGTGGACGGGGGAGCCCAGCCCAAGTGGGATCGGCTGTGTGGGGAGCCCCCCACTTGGCGCTGGGCGCTCAGCCTGGCTCTCCCAGATTTGGATCATTAACGTCCGAGGTAAGAGGCCATCTCGGCAGCCCAGGTCACTGGCCTGAATTCCAAGATGAAATGAATGAGGGCAATTCCCCCAAAATCCACCTCACCAGGACAAGACTAGAAAGCAGAGCTAGACCCAACAAAGCAGCCGGCAAGGAAAAATAAAAAGTTCTGGGGGTCTGGGAGGACTCAAGGCCGAGAGCAAGGTGACAAAGCCGCAAGGGAGAAGCAGAACCCACAGGAGCCGATCTGATGCCGGGCACAGCCGGACCGGGAGCTGCGCTCGGCTGGGCACAGGCTGCCTGGCCTCCCACAGACTGAGGAAGAGGGCTCCCGTGCTTCAAGTGGGATTGGGAAAGCTCCCCGCCGTCAGGAGACGCCACTGGGCCACGTGATCTGTGGCCGGACGCTGCTGGACAGACGCAGCCCTCAGCTCCTCTCCCCCCCATTCAGCCTTCTGCTGATAGCCCCATTTCTGGGGGACTCCTAACTCAGGGGGCTAGACTTGGCTCCCTCTAAGAGTAAGGGGGAAGCCAGATGCAGAAGGCACAGATGGTCCAACGCTCAAACAGGCGCCAAGTGGCCTCTGTTCCTGGCCCTGTGTGAGGGGGTCGTGGGTTGTGCCGGCGGACCTG
The DNA here is from genome assembly GCF_902635505.1 of Sarcophilus harrisii. NCBI lineage: Eukaryota > Metazoa > Chordata > Mammalia > Dasyuromorphia > Dasyuridae > Sarcophilus > Sarcophilus harrisii. The sequence goes on along the minus strand of NC_045427.1, from coordinate 661,693,102 downwards.
TTGTCCTCAATCCTTAGGGTCCCTAAGGCACCAACACCCGGAGAGCCCGGTTCCAATGCTGTTTTTGGCTGAGCTCCGATCGGCGCCGTGAGCAAATAGTGGGTCGTCGTCGAGGAGCAACGCCGAGTGCCGGGCCGAGCCGCCTCACCAAGCTCGGGAGGCGCAAAGGAAGGCCCCCAGCTTGTGGTAACCCCGCTTCCCCAAGCGCCGGCAGGGCCCGCCTTCTGCTTCCTCCCGGCCGATCACACGCACCTCGGAAGGATGCCCTCAGACCTCCCGCAGCTGCCAACTGCCCACAGCATTTAAGGAAGAGAAAGCCAGCCTTCCCTTAAGACCAGAAACGAGGTCACCATTTCCCCCTCTCTTAGACCTTGCCTGTGGGGCGGCCCTGAGACGAAACTCCCGGGGACAGTGGGCAGGGCGCAGGCAGTGTTCACAGATACTGGATGTGGGGAAGTTGCGCTGTCCTGGGGCGCAGGGGCTTCCTCCAGGAGGTGGCCAGCCCCAGAGCCCAGGGGCTCTTCCAGCAGAGGCGAGGCGCCTTTTATTGTGGGGAAGGCCACTAGGGTCCCTTCCAGCTCTCAGATTCCGAGATTCCGAGTTCTTGGGCAGGAGGGGGCAGCCCCTGGCCATCCCAGAGGCCGGAGGAGAGGGAGGGGAACCAGCAACGGCCTGAAGCGGGATTGTGTGGTTGCTGGAGGGGAAAAGAGTTCAAAGAAAGAATGGGGAGGATCCAAGGAAGGACAGGAACATTGAAAGCTGAAATTCTAGACACAGAGGAAGACACAAAGGAAGCTGCACAGAGACTCCCGGCGGTGACCAGGGATCTCCTCAGCCAAGATGGAAGGAGCAGCTGGGAGATGGGGCAGACTGGGCACAGACGCCTGACTGAACCTCCCCAGCTCATAGAATCACCTGTTATAAGGAGGCACTTATATGCCTGGGGAGAGTTTCCACACCGAGGGTCTCAGGGACTCAATTCTTGAGGCAACTGCCTGGTACAGTGGGATAGAGCTCTGGGAAGACCCGAGCTCAAATGTGGCCTCAAACACCTAGTTGCTAGTGGTATGACCTTAGGTAAGTCACTTAACCCCTGCCTCAGTCTCTTCACCTATAAAATGGGGATAATAACATCACCTTCCTCTCAGATCTGTTGTGAGGTTCAAATGAGATAAATTTATAGTCACCAAGGCCATTGCCTGACCTATGTATAGCACACCCTTAGTAAACACTCATTCCCTTCCCCTTATAATCTTCCACCCTAATAATTCTCAAATTTCCCAACCTCTCTGCTGACCTCCAATCTCTCAGGTGCAATTGGACATTGAGTAGACTCTGAAATCCCAAACTCCCTGCTCCTCCTTCCCAGCATCATTGGGTGTCATCCTCAGTGACTCCCATGTCCAATCAATGTCTCTCCAATGAGCCCCTTCCCTCCTCTTTCCCCCCATGCTGGTGCAGACCCTCATCATCTCACACATGGGACTATTCCAATAGCTGCTTTTGAGGGGGGGGTCTACCTGCCTCAAATATCCTCCCACTCTGGTCTATCCTTTATCCAGCCGTCCAATCCACCCTTCTAAAGATCAGGTCGGACTTGTTACCTCCATAACCCCCAGCGCCTTCCCCCTCTGGGTCTTTCTTGGTTTGTTCTGCATCTGGCTAATGTTTGCACGCCCTTATCATGGGCCAGGCCCCGTGCTTGACAATGATTATCTTATGTGATCCCCAAAACAGCACGGCAGGCAGGATCTCGATTCCCATTCTAGAGATGAGGGACGCGGGCCCGGGACTTGCTCGGGTCATGGAGACTGAATCTAAACTCAGGTTTTCTGGCCAGCCGACACTGGACAGAGGTAAGGAGAAAGGCCAGACAAGGCTGAGGAGAAAGGGCCAGACGGGGCTGAGGAGAAAGGGGCAGACGGGGCTGAGGAGAAAGGGCCAGACGCACCTCCCCGCCCACCCTGCCAGGGCTCGGGCTTACCAGAACAGATGACCTTGGCGTGGCTCTCAGGCCTGCAGTTCCAGTTGTCGTACTCACAGTCCCAAAGGGCTGACTCATTGCCATGGCAGCGGATGTTCCCGAACCAGATGTGCTCCTGCTCACCGCCGTCGAACCAGCTCACGGCCTTCTTGGGCGCTGGGCAGCCCAGCTGGCGGCACACCACGGTGGCTGCCTCCATGTTCCAGTTGGTGTCGCAGATCCGACCCCACTCCCCATGCACCCGGATCTCCACCAGCCCAGAACAGTTTGTGGTTCCGCCCACCAGTCTCAACTCCATGTTTGCTCCTTCTGCAAGAAAGACCCGAGAGCAAGAGGAATCAGCGCTGGGAAGGGGGTGGAGAGAGAGAAGGGAACTTCCTGGTGAGGGCTGCGATGGGGGGGAAGAGAAGGGATGTGGGAGGGGGGAGGCTGGCACCGAGCCTGTGAGGAGTGCAGACTCAATCTCAGGGCCAGAGTGGGCCGGAGTCCCAGCTGAGGGGCCCTGGCCCGTTTGGAGCGGCTCTCTGCTGTCCAGTGGATCCCCCATTATGGAACTGCAGGACCCTCATCCCCCAGCACTTTGGGAGCCTTCCCTGGGTTATGGCTCGATACTCTCACGGTGACCCCAGAACCAAAAAAGCTCTCTGAGCACCTGCTGGCCACACCTGGGGCTCACCCCATTATGGAAGTGGGGGTCCCTAAATAGAAACCATGAGGTTACAAGGACTGGCCAATAGGGAGCAGAGATGGCCGTGGGGTGGGGCAGCAGTGGGCAACCATAACTTCCCGAGTTATGCCCAAAGTTGGTGACTTCCTGAGGGCAGGACCAAGGGGGCCGGGGTGGGAGGGAAATGTGCAGGGAAGGGGAGACCCCCAAGGAGAGGCACAAGGACGGAGGGAAAGCCGCCTTTGGTCCCCCTCTTCCCACTGCCCGGCCATGAAGACAGCCGGTCTGCTTCCATCCTGGGTCCCAGCGCCTGGCGCAGACTGACCAGGGACACCCGGCAGCCTGGCCTGGGATGGGAAGAACAAATAAGGTCGGCCCTTGACACTGCCGGGCCTGCTGCATGTGCAGCATAGCTAGAAAACATGGCGGCTCAAAAAGAGGAACCCAGGGAACCCTTGGCAATCCCACACACCCTCCGGGTCCATAGTCTGCAGGCCCGGGGGAGTCCTCCTGAAAGTGGGGGCGGGAGCAGCCGAGCCTGAGGGGACACCTAAGAGTTTCCTCTGAAAGTTAGCCCAGCTCCTGCAGAACTCCCCAAAAGTGAATACAAAGGAGGGGGCCTTGGCTGCCAGGAGAAGGGCCCCTGGGGCCAGGCTTCCCCTCCCAGGGAGTGACCCAGCCAGGGCACCCGCTGCGGGGAGGGGGGCCGGCGGAAGCCCCTGCGGGCCCGAGGCCTGCCCGGAGCCTCACCTGAGCAGACCAGCCCCACGTCCTCGTGGTGGTTGCAGTTGTGCTGGCCCCAGCCCCGGTGGCGGCACTCCCAAAGAGCACTCTCGTTCCCGTAGCAGTTGACGTCGTCCATCCAGATGGGGCCGGTGCCAATGTTAATACCCAGGGGCCTCCGCACATTGTAGGCCGTTCCACAGCCCAGCTGGCGGCACACGACCTCCGCATCCTCCTTGCCCCAAAGGTCGTCGCACACCGTCCCCCACTGACCCTGGGCCTTCACTTCCAAACGGCCTGTACAGCGGTTCACGCCGTTGGCCAGCCTCAGGGCCATGTTGGCTCCCTCTGTGCCGGGAAGAAGCTTTCGTGAGCAGGGAGAAGGTGCAGATACACTCACCCACGCACATGCACTCGCACTCACACAGTTACACACATATACACACACACTCACACACACACTCACACACATTCACAGTCACATACACACTTATACACACACACACTCACACTCACACACATTCACAGTCACATACACACTTACACACACACACACTCACATGCACTCAGTTACACACACACACACACTCCTACTCACAGTTACACACACATGCACACACTCACAGTCACATACACACTTACACACACACTCTCACACACACATGCACTTGCACTCACAAAATTACACACGCACACACACTCACACTCACTCACACAGTTACACACAAATGCACACACACACACAGTTACACACTTACACACACTCACACACAGTTACACTCACACATACAGTTACACACACTTACTCACAGTTACACACACATTGCACCCACTCACACATGCGCAGTTACACACTCACTCACACTCACACACACATACACAGTTACACACACACAGTTACACACACACAGTTATACACACACTCACACACACATACACAGTTACACACACACTCACACACACATGCACCACCACTCACATCACACACACCCTACACTTGACTCACAAGTTACACACACCTTGCACCCACACGCAGTTACACCCTCCCTCCACCTACAGTCCTTACACACTCACACACACAATCCAGTTACACACACACACCTCCCCACCCACTCACACATTCACAGTCACATACACACTTACACACACACACACTCACATGCACTCAGTTACACACACACACACACTCCTACTCACAGTTACACACACATGCACACACTCACAGTCACATACACACTTACACACACACTCTCACACACACATGCACTTGCACTCACAAAATTACACACGCACACACACTCACACTCACTCACACAGTTACACACAAATGCACACACACACACAGTTACACACTTACACACACTCACACACAGTTACACTCACACATACAGTTACACACACTTACTCACAGTTACACACACATTGCACCCACTCACACATGCGCAGTTACACACTCACTCACACTCACACACACATACACAGTTACACACACACAGTTACACACACACAGTTATACACACACTCACACACACATACACAGTTACACACACACTCACACACACACACATGCACACACACTCACAGTCACATACACACACACACTCACACACTTGCACTCACAAAGTTACACACACACTTGCACACACTCACACACGCAGTTACACACTCACACTCACACTCACATACAGTCATACACACTCACACACACATATACAGTTACACACACATACAGTTACACACACACACTCACACAGTTACACACACACAAAAGTTACACCCCCTCACCCTGATCCCCACTTCCCTGACCCCTCTAGATCCATCTGCCCCCAGCCTCGGCTCCAAGTCTCCGCGCCCCTCACCACAGGTGCCAGCAGAAATCCCGAGCTCCCAACAAGCCCCTGTGGACCAGACCTCAGCACCTGGGAGCCCTGGGCAATCCCGCACACCCTTGGGGTCCATAGTCTGCAGGCCCGGGGAATCCTTGGGTGCCATCATGGCCACAGAGGAGGAAGGGCAGGGACGTGGCGGTGGTGGCAGCGTGTGCCAGGCCCTGGGATAAGTGCTTTGCCAGCGTCCCTTCCTTTGATCCCAAGGCGCAGAATGCCCCCTGCCCTGCTCACCCCCCCAGGAGGCAGGCTGCCCCGGGCGGAGGTGACCCTTCTCACCCCAGTTCCTGGTCTGCTCGCTCCCCAGGCCCCCAGGCCACCTCAAACTTGCTGCCCAGTCCCGGTGGGCACGGGTGCCCTTCTGAGCCCTGCCCCTCGCCAAGGCAGCTGCTCCACCTCGCACCTCACCTAATTCAGCAGGGATGCTCCTGGCCCTTGAGCCACATTCAGATGCCCCTCCTCAAGCTGGCCCCCCCCACTCCCCTCTTGCTGTACCCTGGCCCCCTCTCTGATTCCCACTCATTCCCCCCCATCTGCCCCAGCCTCGGCCGTCCGTCTCGCACCTTCCTCTCCGGCTCCCCCCCACTCCAGATCACCCTTGCCTCCGTCTCCGGGGCAGCAGGGCCCAGGCTGGCCCAGAGCAGTCAGGCCAGACAGTATTAATGAGACTGGCTTTCTATGGGGCACACACAGCCCCCCAGCTCCCGCCTCAGCTCGCCAGAAGCCATGCCTTTCTCCGGGAAGCACGGGCAAGGAGACTGGCAGTGGCCCCCAACAGAAGCGTTCCCAGCTGGAGGGGACGGGACACTCAGGGACGGGCACTCAGGGACAGCCCCAGAGCAGCCTCAGGGCCTGCAGGGCCCACAGACCAAGCCCGAGCTTGGGATCCTCGCCAGAGAGAAGGTGGGTGAGGGGAGACGGGCCCACACCAAGCCCCATCAGCTTGGCCCCCGTTTTGTCACATAAACTCCCGGGGCCAGGGGCTCTCAGCTAACCTTTGCCAAGCTGACCGTGAACAAACCCCGGTCCTGTCTGTGGGACTCCAGGTGCAGAAACCACCTGGGCTGAGGGGGCTCGGGGAAGGCCACGGTCTCACTGGCACAGTGCCCGCCTACCTCAACGCCTCTTCCTCCCGTTCCCTAATTAAGCTTGAGAACCCCCAACTTTGACTTGGCTGGGATGAAAGGAGGTGAGGCTGGGTCAGGGAGGAGGGGGCTCCCTCTTGTTCCCACTGACCCGCTGAGGGCCTTTGAGAGGTGGGGGGCCAGGGCTCCACTCTTGGGAGGGTCCCTGGGCTTCGGCTGGGAGGGGAACTGGCCAGGCTGGCGGAGGCCGGGGGAGGGCGGAGGCCCAGGGAGGGCACAGGCCCGGATGCGGCCCCAGGGATGGGAGAGGGGCTGCTGGGGCTCACCGGAGCAGTTCACTAGGATCTCCTGCCCCGGTGCGCAGGGCTGCTGCCGCCACTGGCTGAGCCTGCAGTCCTGCAGGGCCGACTCGTTCCCGTGGCAGGAAACGTTTCCCGACCACGAGTGTCCGGCCGCGTCGCTCATATTAGCCCCGGACGAGCTGCCCGCAGCCAGGGGGCAGCCCAGCTGCTGACAGACCACCGAAACCTCGTCGCTGCTCCAGTGGCTGCTGCACAGCGTCCCCCACTGGCCCTGCACCTTCAGCTGCACCAGGCCTTCACAGGGGCTGCTTCCGCTGACCAGCCTCAGCTCCGGGTCCGGAGCCCCTGCAAGAGACCAGAGCCATATCCCACCGGAGCCCACAGGCTGCAGGACCTGCCATGGGGGAGCGGACATGTGGCACCGGGAAGTACCAGGGGCGGCACCAGGCGTTCGGGCTTAGCCTGCCACGGGAGTGGGGGCCATCCCGGGGAAACCCTGGTCTCTAAAGCTGCCAGGCCGAGCCCTACCCAGGCTTCTCCCCCCCCCCCACCCCTGCCCCAGTAGAGGATACAGCACTGTTGCCATCGCTCCGGGTGGTCCGGGGGAGACCCTCAGAGCCACCTTCCCTCTCCCACTCCGTCAGATCGTGGGCCCCTGAGAAACAGCTGGCTCCCGTGCAGATGTGGCCTGGGCGCTAAGACAGCGATCCGGGAGGCCAGGGGACCCCGGCTGGACCCTGCAGCTCCAGCCTGAGGAGTGTAACCAGTGACGTCGTCTGCAGACAACTCCGAGGGCTCCGAGGAGGCCTGAAGCTGGAGCCCCCAGATGAAGTGGCCAGGAAGGGCAGGGTCTAGAAAAGGCCCTCGAGGAGATCTCCCCAAAGGGCGGGGGTGGCTCGGCGAATGCTCCTCCTTGCCTTGGCTGTGAAGCAAGCGCCCCTTGCGAGAACAATCTGGTGCCGAGCGGCACCCAGGGGCGGGAGGCTGGTCACTGTGGCCCCCCATGCGGGACCAAGCTTAGCAGAGAGGAGCAATGACCCCCAGCTCTCCAGAGCACATCCCAGAGCCCCGTGGGGGTCAAGTAAAGCTGCCCCAGCCCTGAAAGGAGTTCAGGGTCCCTGCCGCTTGCCCCATTCCCTTGGCTCGTCCAGAAACCGTGCAGAGACAGAAATGGGGGAGCCCCAGTGTGACGCCCCAGCTCAGATCTGTTCTCTCACCCCCATTTTCTCTCTCAATCATATTTACTTTCTAAACCAGGGGTTCTAGGGTCACTCATTTAGAACTGGAAAGAACCCCAGAGGGTTTTACAGATAAAGAAACTGAGGCACCACGTAATGCCTGGTGGTGCAGCCCAGAAGCCACTGAGCAGTCCCATCCCCAAGGCCAGCCAGGGCTGCCCAGAGCTCCCTGGGAGAGGGGCCGTCCTGCACGGTGCGGTCGCAGCCTCAGCTCCCAGAGGCTCAGGTCCCCCCTGCCCTAAGGAGGGACTTCACAGCCTGGTCTCCAAGGAGGCCGCTGGCCCCGAGCATCTGGTGCCCGGCCTCTCTCTGCACCCTTCCTTCCTCTCCCTTCCCGGGGAACGGTCGAAAGCTCGCTCAGTTCCTCTGGCCGCCATCGGGGCTGCACGTTTCAGGGTCTGGAGGAGCATCTGGCTTTTCAGTTCCTGGAGGCCTGGGGGGCTCCCGGCCGGAGAAGGCTCCGGAGGCAAGCGGCCCGAATGCCAGCTGCACCAACCAGACCCCGTGATAGTGGGAAAGGAACTCGGAAAATGGGAGCCTCCCGCCCATTCTGTCTCAAAGGGCGGGGCTGCAAAGTCTCCCCGAAGGGCCAGCTCCTGGGCTGCACTGGGCTGGCTTCTTTAAGGCTCCAGGCTAGGAAAGGGGGAGCAGAGGGACCCCGAACCTACCAGCACAGCTGCTGAGGAAGCAGGTACCGAGCAGCAGGAGGGAAAAGCCGCCCGTTAGGGCGGGCAGTGGGTCCCGGCGCCTTCCAAGTTCTGTGGGAGTGAGAAAGCACCAAGGCGGAGTCAGTGACCCCAGGGCCCGGGCTTCCTTCCCCAGAAAGGAGTCACAGTCACAGACTCAGATGGGCCAGCCCAGGGGATCCCAAGCCTCCAGCCAAGTTCTGGAGCAAGAAGGGCTTTTGGGAACAGTGGGAAAGTGCGGGCTTCCAGATGGCCCGTTCCAAGCATCTGCCCCCAAACACATCTGTGTCCCACGACTGGACCCGGATCCGTTGCTACCCTGCTGGCCGACACTGGGCGGGAAGATGGTGCTGCCCCATCTGATTCACCACTTTCCCCTTCCTCATATATACACAGCCCGGGCAACACTTCCATCCCTCCTCCTCTTTCCTTCCCTCTGTCTTCTCCCCACTGACCACTGGACCATGAGCTCCCTCACTGCCAGGCCCACCTCCCTCCCCCAGTCCATTTGTTCCCTTTCCACACCTATCCAAGGTTCACGGGCGTTCCTAGCACCCCCCACGCATATACCCAGAAGCTCTAAGACCATGGTGATGGCCAGATCTTCCAGCCACTGCCCCCCTCCCCCCTCCCCGCTCTAAGCCTTGGACCAGATGAACCTGCTCTAGTAAGGAGGATGTGCCATAAGGAGGCCTTCTATCCCTCCTGCCATCTGGGGCTGGTAAGACACCCTCCTTCCTCTTTCCTCCTTTTCTCTTCCTCTATCCTTTTCCTTCTTTCCTACCCCGTGCTTCCTCTTGTCTTGTCATCCCTGTGGATTTTGCCTAGAAGTTCACCAGATTGTGAAAATTTCACTGGGAACACTGACGCCTCAAGGCTCGATTTCTTGTTTTGTTGTTTAGACTTAGGAAAGTGAAAATAATTCAGATTCAACTTAAAAATGTTTCCTGTGACTTTGGAAAGCCAGTCGTTAAACACTGATGGCTACCTCCCCCGCAGCTTTATCCCTCAAGGCCAGCTTTGCTCTTGTCCTGGTCACCTGAAACCTTACTGTGCCTTCAGCCCTGTTCTGAGCTGGCTCGAACTTTCCACAAGCTTTACAAGTTTCAGATCCTTTTCCTTACCCCCGTGTTCATGTTCCTGGTCCACAAGAGTCTCTGAAGCTATCCCAACCAACATGGATGGAGAGAAAACAGGAAACCTTTACCTGCGTGCCAGGAGTATCCAGGGAGCCAAATGGTGGCTCTGCCCATCTCTCTTTTGTGATGTTCACAGCCCCGCAAAGAAGGGACACAGCTGAGCTCTGACAGTTCCCTCCAAGCATCAAGAGTCTCACTTCAAAAGGAGAAGTTACTTGGAGAGCTGACGCTCCTTTTTATCCTTGCCTTCTGATCGTGGAACAAGGAACAACAAGAGGAAATTGAGAAATCTGGCCCACAGATTTATTTTTTTAAGAATTAGGACATTGTAAATTAACATACTGAATTCTGATGAATTTTCATCTTTGTGTTTCTTCATTTTACTTCATTATGTCTACACTTGCCATGTCTAAGAGGAGGGATTCATAATAGTTCTTTCCAAAAAAAGAGGGAGGAAAGGGAAAATCTAAAGGAAAACAGGTTCAATAAACTTGACCAAATAAACAATCCCTCTCCTCTCATCCCAGAAGCTGGAGTTTGGGGGCTTATCAAATAACAGATTATTGAAGGCACAGGTTATTGTGTCCTGTGGATCCAACCTATTCCCCTGATCCACCACTCATATTTCTTAGCTAGTGTCAAATGGTTTGATGACTGCTTCTTTATAATGTAGGTTTTAGGCTAAACCACCATCCTTTGTATTTTTTTTTTTCGTTTATGCCCTTGATATTCTTCACCTTTTGTTCTTCCAGATGAATTCTGTTATCATTTTTTCTAGCTCTCTAAAGTAATTGTTTGGCAGTTTTATTAGTATGGCACTGAACAGGTAGACCAATTTAGGCAGAATTGTCATTTTTATCATATTAGCTCAGTCTATCCATGAGCAATTGATAATTTTCTAGTTGATTAGCTCTGACTTTATCTGTGTGAGAAGTGTTTTGTAAGTGTGTTCTTATAATCCCTGCATTTGTCTTAGCAGGTGTTTTATTTTGTCTACAGTTATTTTAAATAGAATTTCTCTTTCTATTTCTTGTCAATGGGCTTTGTCAGTAATATATAGAAATGCTGATTTGTGTGGGTTTGTTTTATATCCTACAACTTTGCTAAAGCTGTTAATTGTTTCAAGTAGGTTTGGGGATTATTTTCTAGGATTTTCTAAGTATGTTGTTATATCATCTGCAAAGAGTGATCGTTTTATCTTCTCACTACCTATTCTAATTTCTTTAATTTCTTTTTTTTTCCTTATTGCTGAAGTCAATATTTCTAGTACAATATAATAGTGGTGATAATGGGCATCTTTGTTTCGCCCTTGATCTTATAGGGAATGCGTCCAGCTTCGTTCCCTTATAAATAATACTTGTTATTGGGTTTCGATAGATACTACTTATTATTTTAAAGAAAACTCCCTTTATCCCCATGCTCTCTAATGTTTTTAATAGGAATGGGTGCTACGTTTTGTCAAAAGCTTTTTCTGCATCTATTAAAATTATCATAAAGTGATTTCTGCTGGGTTTGTTATTGATGTGGTCGATTACAGCAATAGTTTTCCTGATTTTGAAACAGCCCTGCATTCCTGTTATGAATCCCACTTGGTCGTAGTGTATTATTCTGCTGATAAATTGCTGTAATCTCTCTGCTAATATTTTATTTAAAATTTTTGCATCGATATTCATCATACAGATTGGTCTGTAATTTTCTTTCTCTGTTTTGGCTCTTCCTAGTTTAGGTATCAGTGCCATATTTGTGTCATAGAAGGAATTTGGCAGGACTCCTTCTTTACCTGTTTTTTCCAAATAGCTTACATAGTATTGGAATGAATTGTAATTTAAATGTTTAGTAGAATTCATTTATAAATCCATCTTGCCCTGGATATTTTTTCTTAGGGTGTTCAGTGATGACTTGTTCAATATCTTTTTTTTTTTTTTTTTAAGATAAGGGAGGGGTGGTTAAGGTGGTCAGGCTCTGGGTGGGGTGCAAACTACAAGAAATTAGTCATGAGTGAATTAACAAAGTGACAGCCTTAAGAGGAACCCAGCTTCCAGGAACTGTAAAAGAAATTCAGGAGAGTGCAGGCAAATTTTTAACAATCAACTCTCCAAAATTTAGTTGACAGCATTATTGGCTTTTCTCCTTCACTTTCTTAAGTCTAAACAATCAATAAAATCAAATAAATCAAGTCCCGACACATTTACCAACTTCTGTGTAAATGCTCACACTGAAATGCAGGAGCTAGCCGAAGCACACCCTGGAAGCCATGGAGTCCCTCACCCCAGGACGCTAAGCTGGTCCTGCAGATTCCAAATAGAAGATTGTTTGAGATTCGGGCGAGCACATTCATGAATTAGTGTCCAGAGAAAACCACCAGGAGGGCGAAGTATCTCAAGGACTTTTCATCTGAGAATTGGTTATCGATCGAGTCCGAGTGGGGGGTACAGGGACTATCATGGGCAAGCCTGATGAGACTTGTTCCAGAAAGCAAAACCACAATCGACAGGAAGGGCATTTTGGCTCGAAGTCAGGAAAAATCACTGCACGCTTTCCAGGCAGCTTCAGCTTGGGGTGAGTGAGTTGCTTCCCTCACCGGAAGTCTTTAAGCAGAAGCTGGATTACCACACGACTCTGTGATGGTAAGGGTACCTCTGGGGAGATGGTCATGGAGTCTCTCTAACATCTCAGCTAGTTTTAGTTTTAATTTTTTATTGAAGTTTTTATTTTCAAAAAATGTGCAAGGATAATTTTTCAACACGCACCCTTGAAAAAACCTTGTGTTCTAATTCCTCTCCCTTCCCTTCACCTCCTCCCCTAGATGTCAACTATTTTTAATTCTATGATTCTGTGATGGGACTGTGTGATTTGGATGGCAAGGGGGCTACCCAGGCAAATATACACTATCCAAACATAATCTTGCAGAGCCCTAGTCTTCATTCCCATCACAGCCTTCAATCTCCTGACCCTTGCATTTTTTCCTGGGCCACCTGCTCTGTGCAAGTCACTAACTCCTCTTCCTCTATTTTGACCCTTTAGAAAACCAATTCAACGCTACTTCCTCCTCTCTTGAACCCTTATCCCCTTATCATCTCGGGGCATTCTGACTAGGCAAGCCTCAGCCTTGGATCCCTCCCCTCAGGCACTGTCTTCCCTTCTTTCCACGAGATTCAGGACAACAGTGCAGAAAATCACACACCTGTTCGGACTGGGTTCATCCCAAATTGATGCTACCCAAGCTTACCTGGGCTCTCACTGTGGGGAGGAAAGTCTTTTACTCTCTCCCACTGCCCACTGAGACTCTTCCAAGTCTTCTCCTTCCACAAACCTCCCTCTCCCTGCCTGCTCCCCTCCCCTTCACCTTCTCGGGTGAGACCCTCCCCTGGACATGGACAGAAGTAACTGAGGCCACTGCCCAGGCTCTTCTCTCCTAACGCCTTTCTCTCAGCCCATCTCCCGTAATAAAGCGATCTTTCCCCTTACCAAGGACAACCCGTCCGCCTGTCTAGTGATCACCCTGTCATCCCCATCACCCCGTCATCCCCATCCCACACTTTATCTCCCTCTCTCTCTCACTCCTTTCCTCTCAGCCCTCAAACGTGCCCGCAGCTCCCCTCAGTCCTTTCATCTTAGATCACTCTTGCCCTTTGTGGTGGAACTCCCCAGAAAGGCTTTTTCCAATCAGCACCTCCATTCTCTCTCCCTGCCCTCTCTCCTTAACTCCTTCCAGTCCAGCCTCTGACCTCATCCTTTCACCAAACAAGTCACCAGTGACCTGGTCACCACATCCAAAATGGTCTTTTCTCCATCCTCATTGTCCCTGATCTCTCAGCAGTTTGGGCCCTAGGGCATCCTTGGGCACTATGGGCATCCTTGGGCACTATGGGCATCCTTGGGCACTATGGGAAGCCTTGGGCACTATGGGCAGCCTTGGGCACTACAGGAAGCTTTGGGCCCTAGGGGAAGCCTTGGGCATTATGGCCACCCTTTCCTTGGTACTCTTCTCAAGGTCTTCATGGTGCCCTCCCTCCTCCTCCTGGTTCTTCTCCTTTTCTGACTGCCTCTCCTCTCTCTCCTTTACTGGTTCCCCACCCCAATTATGTCCTGCGTCCCTCCCTCTGTACTTCATGATCTCATTAGTTCTCTCGCATTTCTGTGCTGACAATTCTCAAATCTCTCCTCCAATCCATTTTTCTAAAGCTCTGGTCTAACTGCATCACCCCCTCCTCATACACTCCAGTGTCTCCCTTCAGGAGCAACTACACAGTCCTCAGTGGCTCCCTCAGCCCCTCCTAACTTTCCGGTTTTTTATTCTCATGTACTCTTCAGTCCAGTGGCCCTGCCCCTGGCTCTCCCACAGACAGGACACTCCATCTCTCATCTCTGGGATTATTTCTGAGTGTCTTCCATGCCTGAAATGCTCCCCACCCCCATCTCTAACTCCTAGCTTCCTTTATGTCCCACTGAAATCCCATATTCTCTGGGAAGCCTTTATGAATCTGCCTTGATTCTAGTATTTTCCCTGGGTTAATTGTTTCATATTTATCCTATATCTAGCTTCCTTTGTGCATATCCCCCCCCCATTAGATGCTATTTCCTTAAGGTCAGGGACTATCTTTGTACCCTTTTTTATTCCCAGTGCTTAATATAGAACCTGGCACATAGTAGGAGCTTTAGTCAATGTTTATTGATTAAACAAATGTTCACATGAAAAGATTCTCAGGTTTCTGATTTGAAAAATGTAAGAGTAGGGGAAGGTTTAGGGCCATTCACTCACTCAACAGGCTTTCATAAATCTACTGGTGAAAAAAAAAAAGGGAAATAGCCCAGTGAGGAGAAGGGTGAGACTTTGGGCAATAGCTGTGGAGAGGACTTAGATTTCTAGATGGTGAAACTGGAATCACCAAGACTACGTAGCTGCTCAGAGATGGGGGGCTGAGAAGGACAAGGGTACGGTCAACACAAATAAGGCAACGCAGACAGAGTTTTAGGAGGAATAGCAATGAGTTCCATTTTACACAGGCTGATGGTGAGATGTTCATGGGAAATGTGGAAATGACCAAAAAATAGCCAACAATCACTGGACTCAGAGGAAAGAGGAGGCCTGGATGGGTAGCTTTAGATGTCATCTGCATTGAAATATATCATTCAATCCCTGGAAACTAATTAAATCACCTAGCAAGTGTAGACACAGAAAAGAAGCCATCCAGACTGAACTTTGGGTCCACGCCTGGTAAACCAGGGAAGAGTCAACAATCAATAAGCATTGGCACTGTTCAAGATTGCGGGGTACATGTGAAGGCAAAACCAAAACATCTCCTTGCTTATTGCTCGGTGTAATGGGGAAGATGACATGCATATCTTGGCAAATATAAAACACATTAAAAGCTCACATGAGATCACCTGAACTGGGCAAGGAAAGAAATGGAAGGGATGAAAAGGAATACTAAGTGAGGTTTGTGGGAGAATGGCAGTCTCACAAACATCCCAGTAGGCTCAGGTAAAAAGAAATCAAAATCCATTCTAGATCCCAATGCCCTTGCCCAGGGATCCAGAGAAGGCTCTCCAGAATCCTGTGTTGACACTGAGATATAGAAGCTAGGGTGGGACAGAAAGGGAGTACAATGTGTCCCTGAAGGCTGTGGGCAGATGCTACTCAGCACCTGTGGTCCAGCCCTGTTCCCAGTGTCGGGAGAAAGGCCAGTGTCAGGCTTGTGGCCCTGTAGCAAGCCTGTAGCAAGAAGGCGTCTCTGAGCAGAACTCAGAACCTGAGCAGCCTGGGATCCTTTGAAAAAGAGGCCTGAACCAAAGAAAATATACAGAGCATTACAAAATGCAAAAGAGATAAATATGATCATAAAAAATTGAAAAGTTTTTGCACAAACAAAGCCAATGCAGCCAAACATATAAGGAAAGCAGAAAGCTGGGGGAAAGAGGAATTTGCAACAAATATCTCTGATAAAGGCCTCATTTTTCTTTTTCTTTTTTTTTTTTTTTTTAATTTAATAGCCTTTTATTTACAGGTTATATGCATGGGTAACTTTACAGCGTTAACAATTGCCAAACCTCTTGTTCCAATTTTTCACCTCTTACCCCCCACCCCCTCCCCTAGATGGCAGGATGACCAGTAGATGTTAAATACATTAAAATATAAATTACATACACAATAAGTATACATGACCAAAACATTATTTTGCTGTATAAAAAGAATCAGACTCTGAAATACTGTACAATTAGCTTGTGAAGGAAATCAAAAATGCAGGTGGGCATAAATATAGGGATTGGGAATTCAATGTAATGGTTTTTAGTCATCTCCCAGAGTTCTTTCTCTGGGCATAGCTGGTTCAGTTCATTGCTGCTCCACTGGAAATGATTTGGTTGATCTCGTTGCTGAGGATGGCCAGGTCCATCAGAACTGGTCATCATATAGTATTGTTGTTGAAGTATATAATGATCTCCTGGTCCTGCTCATTTCACTCAGCATCAGTTCGTGTAAGTCTCTCCAGGCCTTTCTGAAATCATCCTGTTGGTCATTTCTTACAGAACAGTAATATTCCATAACATTCATATACCACAATTTATTCAGCCATTCTCCAACTGATGGGCATCCACTCAGTTTCCAGTTTTTAGCCACTACGAAAAGGGCTGCCACAAACATTCGTGCACATACAGGTCCCTTTCCCTTCTTTATAATCTCTTTGGGATATAATCCCAGTAGTAACACTGCTGGATCAAAGGGTATGCACAGTTTGATAACTTTTGAGCATAGTTCCAAACTACTCTCCAAAATGGTTGGATTCTGTTCACAACTCCACCAACAATGAATCAATGTCCCAGTTTTCCCACATCCCTCCAACAATCATCATTATTTTTTCCTGTCATCTTAGCCAATCTGACAGGTGTGTAGTGGTATCTTAGAGTTGTCTTAATTTGCATTTCTCTGATTAATAATGGCTTGGAGCATCTTTTCATATGACTAGAAATAGTTTCAATTTCTTCATCTGAGAATTGTCTGTTCATATCCTTTGACCATTTTTCAATTGGAGAATGGCTTGATTTTTTATAAATTAGAGTTAATTTCATATATTTCGAAATGGGCCTTTATCAGAACCTTTGACTGTAAAAATATTTTCCCAGTTTATTGCTTCCCTTCTAATCTTGTCTGCATTAGTTTTGTTTGTACAAAAACTTTTCAGTTTGGTATAATCGAAATTTTCTATTTTGTGATCAGTAATGATCTCTAGTTCTGCTTTGGTCATAAAGTCCTTCCCCTTCCACAGGTCTGAGAGGTAAACTATCCTGTGTTCCTCTAATTTATTAATAATTTCATTCTTTATGCCTAGGTCATGAACCCATTTTGACCTTATCTTGGTGTACGGTGTTAAGTGTGGATCAATAAGGCCTCATTTTTCAAATATATAGAGAACAGAAGCAAATTTATAAAAAATACAAGTCGATCTTCAATTGATAAATGGTCAGAAGATATGAATAGGCATTTTTCAGATGAAGAAATCAAAGCTATTTATAGTCCTATAAAAATGTTCTAAATCACTATTGATCAGAGAAATGCAAATTAAAACGACTTTGAGGGACTATCTCATATCTTCAGCATGGCTAATAGAACAAAAAAAAAGATATTGGAAAGAGAAGATGTAGGAAAACTGGGAAGTTAATGAATGCATTGTTGTTGGACTTGGATGAACTGATCAAATCATTCTAGAGAATAATTTGGAACTATGTCCAAAAGGCTACAAACTGTGCATACCTTTTGATCAATACCACTGATAGGGCTATATCCCAAAGATGTCCAAAAAAGGGAGAAAGGACTTATTTGCACAAAAAAAAATTTATAGCAGCGTTTTCTGTGGTGCTAAGAATTAGACATCAAACTAATACCTATCTACTGGGGAATAGGTAAACAAGCTGTGGTAAAGGATTATGATGAAATGTTATGGTGCTATAAGAAATGACAAGTACGATGGTTTCAGAAAAATAAAAAGACTTCCATGAACTGGTACACAGTGAACAGTGAAGTGGAAAGAAAGAAAGAAAGAAAGAAAGAAAGAAAGAAAGAAAGAAAGAAAGAAAGAAAGAAAGAAAGAAAGAAAGAAAGAAAGAAAGAAAGAAAGAAAGAAAGAAAGAAAGAAAGAAAGAAAGAAAGAAAGAAAGAAAGAAAGAAAGAAAGAAAGAAAGAAAGAAAGAAAGAAAGAAAGAAAGAAAGAAAGAAAGAAGAAAAGAAAGAAAGAAAGAAAGAAAAAGAAAAAGAAAGAAAAGAAGAAAAGAAAGAAAAGAAAAGAAAAGAAAAGAAAAAAGAAAGAGAGAAAGATAGAAACAAAGACAGAAACAAAGAAAAAAGAGAGAGAGAGAGAAAGAAAGAAAAAGAACAAAGAACAAAAGAAAAAAGAAAGAAAGAAAGAAAAGGAGGGAGGGAGAGAGGGAGGGAGGAAGGAAGGAAGGAAGAAAAAAGGAAGGAAAGAAAGAAAAGGAAGGAAGGAAGGAAGAGAGAGAGAGAGAGAGAGAGGTTATCATATTCAAACAGGACCTGCCCCATCATTCAGTAGTAGACCTTGACCCCATCCCCTAGCCTAGAGAGTAATGTGAATGAAATAAGCAAGCAACCAAACCTCCAAATACCTCGGTGGGTATATCTTGAATTAAGGGATGCCCAGGAGAGAAACCCTGAGGAAGATTATGTCCCCAAAACAAATCCAATTAAAGCCGCAGACAAAACTCTCCTGGAGAGCAGGCAGATTTCGCTGATCTTTGTATCCCTATCATCTAGTACTGTCCCTGGTAGACACTGGGACCTTCACCCATTTTTAATGAATCCCTTGTGCTCCCATTGACACCCCCCCTTGAGGAGGGGTGAGCTGCTTGCTGGCATACCTGCCACACTCCTGAGCCTTACATTACAGATGCTGTCAGTTCCCTGAATTCCCTGAATTGTGGGGTGCCTTATTACATCCTGCTCCAGTCCTGAGACTGGGTATCCGAATGTCTCCTGTGGCAATGGGAAGATTGTCCTGAGAACGGACCCTTTTGTCTCCAACTTGTCCCTCTCATCAGCACGTCCTCCCCAGGCAGGACGGCTTCCTAATTTCTGTGCCTCTCATACTCAGATGCAAAGGCACGCTGGGATGGACATGCAGAGGAATCGTCGGGTTCACTCAGTTCTCTCTCTCCTCTCTTGCCAAGTACACATTCTTGCTGCTATCAACAAGAGCCCAACTAGCCTCATTTCCTTCCTCCTCATCTCCATGTTGTTGACATTCTCCCAGCTTGCAAATTACAGGATTTCATACTAAATTCTGTTCCAAGGAGGAAGCTACAACCCACAGGACTTGATTCTACCCCTTTACTGGTGTTAGAGTCAGCAGAAACTCATACTTAGATGCAGGGTGAGGAGCTAGAGGCTACTATCTCTTGGGCCCTGAAAAAATGGGCTGCTGCTACTGGGGCTGTATCCCAAGGAAATCATAAAGGCACTCGCACAAAAATGTTTGCAGCGGCTCCTTTGTGGTAGCAAAGAACTGGAAAATGAATGGATGCCCACTGATGGGGGAAATGGCTGAACAAGTTGTGGTCCACGAAGCTTATAGATTATTATTGTTCTATAAGAAATGATAGACAAGCTGGTTTTAGAAAGGCCTGGAAAGATTTATACAAACTGATGCTGAGGGAAACAAGCACAACCAGGGATACATCATACACAACAGCAAGCTCGTGCGATGACCAACTGGGAAAGACTCAGTTCTTCTCAGTGGGTCAGTGATCCAAGGTAATCTCAATAAACTTTATGACAGAAACCCCATCTGCATCCAGAAAAGGAAATATGGAGATTGAATGTTAATCAATACATGCTAAATTCACTTCTTTTTTCTGTATTTTTCTCTCCTGTGGTTTTATTCCTTTTGTTCTGATTTTTCCCTCCCAACATAATTCATAAAGAAATGTGTTTTTAAAAAGTTAAGAAAAAGAAAAAATGGGCTATGCCATTTTTTAGCCTGAAGAGTGAGCATCCATAAATAGAGTTTTGTGGAGTAATCAAAGAAAATTTACCAGTTGGGTTAGCATAGTTTCTAAGAAAGATTGTACATTATTAAAGATGCTAATGAAAAGATACCCAATTCTGAAGGAACTGTATGAGCAACAAATGATACTCCCTCACACAGAAAATCAGGGTAAGATCCTGCTTGAGTAAGAACCTGGGCGCTTCCGTTAAGATGGCCAAGAGAAGAGTTACGGCTGAGCCTAAGAAATAGGTTAAAGAAAGTAAAAGACAAAAAAGAGGGAAAATGCTGGAGAACATCACATGAAAAACTCCAGGGGGAATGGGGGGGGGAACAGAATACAGGAGAAGTAAGAAGGGCAAAAGCTCCTGTGGCATAAGAGACCACCCAGAAAAAAATGCAGAAGAGAGTTCTGAGGCAACTGCGTAAACTCAGCGCCCTCTTCCCTTGCGATTAGAGCATGAAGGAAGCCTCAAGGGTAAGGTTCAGAGCTGCAGCAGTCAGACGTCCTCTGCACCTATATGGGGAGCCCTGGTGATTAGGGGTCCCCCAGGCTGCCTACAGAGGGGGTGAAATGAGCCAGATCAGAAAACCAAGCAGGATAGAGCCCCCCAAAAGCTGTCAGGAGAATAAAGCCTCTTTGGGACCATGGTTTTCTGGCCTAGGCAAGACAATGAGGAGGAGGGCCAAACCATCCCAGGATCTCTGCCAAGAAAGCCCCCAACGGGCTCATAGAGAGTCAGACATACGGAAATGGCAGAGTGCAAGCTCCTTGTGGGCAGGAGCTGTCGCTCTTTTTTCATGTTTGTATCCCTAGATACTTAATAAAAGCACTGCTTAATAAAAGTTTACTGATTGGGACCCTGCACCCTAAGGAAGGGAGCCAGGTGATACGTGGGATAGGGTACCAGGTCTTGGGTCAGAAAGACTCCTCTCCCCGAGTTCAAATGTAGTCTCAAATATCAACTGTGTGATCCCAGCCAAGTCATTTTGCCTCAGTTTTCCCATCTGTAAAATGAGCTGGAGAAAGAAATGGCCAACCACTTCAGTGTCTCAGCCAGGAAAACCCCAAACGGGATCATGACAGTTGGGACAATACTGAAACACAATTGAACAACAACCCTACAAGGGCCGAAGAGCCCATGGTCCAGCCCTGTTGAATAACCCTGGGAGTCCTAGTGAGCTCTGTGTGGGAACCCCAGGGTTCCAAGAAGCAGAAAAAGGCTGAACCCTGGGCACTGGGACAGTGCTGCAAAGGCATTAAAAGGGGACAGAACGTCCTCCAGGGAATGGCAAATTTGGCAGGAGCCCAGGGTGCTTGGGGGAGACAGATGGGCTCTAAGCCCGGAGACCGGGACAGGGCGTTCATTGGAAAGGGCTTTAAAGGCTCCTCAGGGACTTGGCAAATGATCTCAAAGGCAAGAAGGCACAGCAGCCCCAACACTGCCTGGGACAGTGACAGGACTAGATTGCCCTAGAAATACCCGTCTATTTATTAGTTGTGGGGAGGAGGGACTCAGGAGGGAAAAGAAGTTTCTCTTTGTGGCTTTTTTCTTTGTTCTCTATTACAAGTTTCATTTATGAATGCTCTTGGCAGGAGAAGCCCCTCCTCGGTCTCACCCCAAGCTTCCTGTAAACCCATTTCCCAGAGGCTGCAGTTCACAAAATCACATCAGCAAACAGCTCCGGACCACTTTGTTGCACAGTAGGTTGGGAATAGGGAAAATGGGAACGATGATTTGTGTCCCCTAACCTCCAGTCAAATGGAGGTTTAAGTAGCTTGCTCAAACAGCTGGTTACTTACTGAGGTAGAATTGGAACTCAGATCTCTCTAACTCCAGGTTCAGCACTCTATCCACTGCACAACCTAGTATCTTAAAAGGTTAGAGGTTATTCTCTATAATATGTGGGTACAATGTATATAATAAAGTTTCTTATATATTATAGATAGAATGTATGATAAAGTTTATTATCTAAAATATATAGATAGAATGTATATAATAAAGTTTCTTATATATTAAAGATAGAATGTATGATAAAGTTTATTATCTAAAACATATAGATAGAATGTATATAATAAAGTTTCTTATCTATAATATATAGCTAGAATGTATATAATAAAGTTTCTTATATCTACTATATAGCTAGAATGTATGTAATAGTTTCTTATCTATAATATATAGCTAGAATGTATATAATAAAGTTTATTATATCTACTATATAGCTAGAATGTATATAATAAAGTTTCTTATCTATAATATATAGCTAGAATGTATATAATAAAGTTTCTTATCTATAATATATAGCTAGAATGTATATAATAAAGTTTATGATATCTACTATATAGATAGAATGTATATAATAGAGTTTCCTATCTATAATATATAGATAGAATATATATAATAAAGTTTATGATATCTACTATATAGATAGAATGTATAAAATAAAGTTTATTATCTATAATATATAGATAGACTGTATATAATAAAATTTCTTATATCTACTATATAGCTAGAATGTATATAATAAAGTTTCTTATATAGAATATATAGAATATATGTAATAAAGTTTATTATATCTATTATATAGATAGAATACATGTAATAAAGTTTATTATATATAGTATTTAGATAGAATATATACAATAAACTTTCTTATATATAATATATAGATAAAATGTATATGATAAAATTTCTTATATAGAAGATAGAATATATATAATATAGAATGTATATAATGTATACATTATACATTAGAATGTATACAGTATATAGACTGTATATAACAAAGTTTCTTATATATAATATACGATAAAATTTCTTATGTATAGTATATAGATAGAATATATATAATAAAGTTTCTTATATATAATATATAGATAGAATGTATATAATAAAGTTTCTTACATATAATAAAATATATAATGAAGTTTATTATATCTACTATATAGATAGAATATATGTAATTAAGTTTCTTTTATATAATATTTAGATAGACTCTATATAATAAAGTTTCTTATATATAATATATAGATAAAATATATATGATAAAGTTTATTATATATTATATGACTAGAATATATAATAAAGTTTATTATATATAATATATAGCTAGAACAAATATAGATATAAGAAATACAATAAAGTTTATTTTATATAGATATAATATATAATAAAGTTTATTATAAAAATATGAAATGGGGAGGAGGCACAAAAGGGGGCCCGATCCTTAGAGCATTGCCGATGTTCTCTGGGGCCCCATATCCACGTGGAGGCTTGGAGAGGCCCCCATGATGAGAGTCTACCCCAGTTGCAATCAAGTACAGAAGATGTCCTTTGACAAACACCGGCCCGATCAAATAGCAAAGTAATCCAGGGACGTCTGGAAAGCAAGCTCATTCAGAGCTGTGCTGCCCTCCAGAAATGAATGGTGGGAGGCAATATTTAGTAGTCACCATTCTAAGTCCCTAGGGACTGAGTGGGCTCATGGGGAGGGACTATTCTTCTGTCTTCATTCTACTTTCCATCAGCAAAGGGGTCACAGCCAGAGATCAGTGCAGGGGATGGCAGGGACATATTACCTGGTTGAGAGATCGTGGAGGAGCGCCCTCCCAAGCCCACGGGGCCCCTCTAGGACACTGAGAAGTAGGCAAATTCTGGGGACCCTCCAGCCTACGGACTCTTAAGTGCAGTTGGGAGAGTGAACCAGAGCCCCAAGCTAGATGTAGCCAGATTTGAAGAAGTACCTCCCCCTCCCAAATCAACATCCTGAGCTAACTGTCCACCGGCCCTCTCCTCAAGGCCACCCTTCTCGAGGGGACCAATGGGGCTGTGAAATCCTGGAAACCCATACCTGAGGACTGGAACCCTGTTCTTACGGCGCCGGTATGAAAGATAGTGACTGATCTTAGCTACTATGGGGTTCTGCCCCGCACTGTTTGCCTTCCGCTTGATTTTGCCCAAAGACAGAGGCTGGGGAGCCAATGAAAAGAGTGGCCAGGCTTTGAGATGGAGCAGGGTTCCAAGGGTGGGTGTCCACAAAGCTTGGTTTTTCCTGTGGGTGAGCTACTGCTCTTCCTCCCACTCCTTGCCAGGAAATGTGGATGAGGAAGTAAGGATCATGAATCCGGGAACGATTCGACGTCCTCCCTCTCTGGGCTCCCGAATCAGAGGAGGGGAGTCTTCCTAGAAGTCAAGCTTAGAAAGACATGTGGGTGGCAGGCCAGCAGAGACTGCTTCCCCTTTTTTTCAGCAAAGGTCTGCAAAAAACCAGGAACACAAACTCCCAAGATCCTTGGAAGCAAAAGCTTCTGGGTCGGCTTTCTGCAAAACGTGGGTGGAGAGCAAGGGAGATGTGGACAGTCTGAGTCCCACCACCCAGCCCCAGTCAAGACCACATGGTCCTCTGACTCCCACATGAGGGAAAATGAGGAGAAATGGACCGCCCTCATCCCGAACCCTCATCGGAGGGCTGGGTGAGCCAGAGAAGGCTGGGAAAATCGAATGGGGCCCACGGCGCATCCCTTACCTTCTCACCTGGCCGTTGAGGGCCACATACACTCCCTGGAGTCCCTAGGATGATCAGCCTCCCGTCCCTCAGGACTCCAGAAGCCCAGAGGTTTCCTCACTGTGGGCATCTCCAGAAGTTCTGCCGGTGTGAGACCGGCCCAAGGTGCTTCAACAGAGAAGAGCACAAGTCCTGGGGCAAAGGTCCTCATGGAATCCCTTCTGGGGCACTTCTTGGCTGGGGTGGGGGGTCAGTGGAGAATAGACACAGCATCCCTCACCGGGACAGAAGCCAGGTCCTTGTCCACCCTGGGGGGCGAGAGCCTGAAAAACGCCGAGTGGTTTCAGAGAGGCCAGAGAGACCGACAGGACCCGATGCTGAGAGAAGGGACAGAGCTAAGAGACCGTGGCGCACGACAACGAGACTATTCGGTCCCGGTTCTGATGGACCACTCGGGCCAGTTCTGGTGCTCTTGGGACGGAGGGAGCCATCCCCACCCAGAGAGGCCGGTGGGAGCCGAGCGGAGCCACAACTCAGCCCCTTCACTCTCTGTTACTCTGCTTGTTTTTCTTTCTCATTTGTCCCCTTTATGATCTGGTTTTTCTTATGCAGTGAGACAAACAGTTTAGGAGCGGCTCATTTTTGACCTCTATTGGATTATCTGCTGTCTGGAGCAGGGGGGAGGGGAGAGGGAAGGGAGAAAAATCTGGGATACAAGGGGTTGCAAGGGTGAATGCTGAAAACTGCCAGATTCTGAAAAAGAAAAGGCTTTTAGCTTAATACAGCTGAGTAAATGTAAAAAAAGAAAAAGCTCTGAATTGTACAGATGTGGTCGCTCCTCCCCCACATGTTATCAAGCCAGGCTTGCTGACCTCACCTCTCCTCTGAAACCAGGCCCCTGGTGCGGACCCTCATCACCCCGCACCCAGGCTCGGGCAGGGGCAGCTAGTGGGGCTGCCTGCCTTTCCCCTGGGCCAGTTATCTCCCCCCTCGCCCTTACCTCTCTCATTCTTTCTCTCTGTCTCTGTGTCTCTCTCACACCCACACACCCACACACCCCACTCAATAAGCCCCAGGGGCTCCCTGTGCCCTCTGGGATCAGATACAGAGTCCAAGCCCTCCAGCTTACAAGCCCTTGCCAGTTTCCTTAGCCCTTGCCCTCTCCCAGCCCCCATCCCTCGGACTCTGGCGCCCCGGCTGCTCCCCAAACAAGCGCTGCCATGTCCCAGCTGCGGGCATTTTCTCTGGCCTGACTCCCAACCTCCCCAAAGTTCCCGCTAAAATCCTCACCCTGTCTTACACCCACGGGCCAGGCGGTGATCTCCTGTTTCCCTACAGAGACTTCTTTGCCGGCTCCCCCACTAGGCTGCTCAACATCAAGGACCTTCTTTTGCCTCTTTGCCTCCATAGCCATTTGCACACTCCCCTGTACACAGTAGGTGCTTAATAAGTGACTATCGGCCGACTGGGTGATTGACCGCCCTGAGGGTGCCCAGGAAAGCAAAAGTGGCTACTAAGGGATCAGGTTTGCCGCCCACGAAGCCTAAAGCTGAGGGGGCCGACGGAGCAGGTGACAGAATGGCACAAAGAGCCCTTTGTCACAGTCTGGAGGGCCCTGGGCTGACCCCGCCTCGGTGCCTTCCGGCCTGCCCACCTGTGGGTGAGTCCCCAAGATCCCTCCTTTCCACAGAGGAGACCAGCGCATGGCCTCCAAAGTGCTCCTGTGTGGAGGCCCATGAGGAGGGGCCAGTAAAACGCAGCCTTGAATCCTTGCCGTCGGACCAGGCCTCCCCCCCACACCCCGATGGCCTTCGGTCCACTCGCGTGTGCCATGGGTACGGAGAAGCAGCCTGGCAGATCCTCTCCAGACTTCCGCTCTCCACGAGGGTCAGAGAACGCATGGGAGCTGGGGTGGGGGGGAAGTTAGGGGCAAAATGGAGCCCGGCCCCTGGAAGCCAGCGCGCTTCCCTCCCTGAGAGAGGCTAGCTGGGGCTCGGGGAAGAGCTGAAGCCCCCCGTGGGCCCGCCTAGTGACCCTCGGACAACAAACACGGGGTCTGTGGCACTCGAGGCCAGCCTGGGAACCCTTCCCCTGAGGCAAGGTGTCTCGGGCCAGGAGAGCTTCCAAAGCTCCCAGAGGCCAGAAGGTGAAATCCGGGCCAGGGGCTCCCCACATCCCTGGGCTCGCCCTCTCGGCCGAGACTCGGCCTGCCCCGAGATCTCCTGCCCCTGCCGGCTCCCTCCGCCCTCACCCTGGGCAGACAGCACCACCTGGTGACTGGTGTGGGGAGCTCTCTGACCCGGATCGTTGGCCCGCCTCTCGCTGTTGCATCCAACTTCAAGACCTCATGGAGTGTCTTCTTGGCAAAATGATTTGCCATTTCCTCCTCCACCCACTTTACAGATGAGCAAATGGAGGCAAGCAGGGCTTTGCCCAGAGTTGCAGAGCTAGTGAGTGTCGGAGGCTGGATTTGAACTCAGTCAAAGGAGGCCTCCTGATTCCAGGCCTGGTGCCCTGTGCATCCCGGCCACCAGCTGCCCACCGTTTTTTGGTTTCCCCCAGAGGGGTCCTCCCCTTACTGTGCTGCCCTCCTGCTTCACAGACTTCCTCATCCCCTTCCCGTTTTCTGTCCATCTTCCACCTCTCCTCATTTCACGCTATGGAGCCAAGAATGGGTCACATGTAGAGGCACCAGAGCCTGGACCATCATCACTGGCTGCCATCCCTGCCCCCGCCAGCCCCGGTGCCGCCATCCCGCCATCCACCCAGAAAGCCGCCGGCAATGCCACGACCCATTCCCAGAGCACCCTGCCCAGGGCAGGCCCGAAGTCCTGGGAGCCAAGCAAGAGCAGGGGAGACAGAAGCAGATCCCCTTCCATCAGGCTCCTTGGAGAGAACTCCCACGGGGCAAAGGGGCCGACCTTCCTCACTTCCGCCCCCAACAACTGCTGCCCAACTGCCCCAGCGCCAGCAGCCCCCTCGCCCCCACCAGCATCAATCCTGCCTAGCACCCTCAGTCACACTCCAGGGAAGTGATTCGCCCCACAACCAGGGCAAGATCAGATTCGAACTCGGACTTCCTGACTCCAAGCCTGGCACTCCCTCTGTGCCACCTCACTACCCGTTAGTCTGGGGTCCTTTTGCACATCTGTCCGGTGATTCTGAAAATCTGCTTGGAGCGTGGTACGGTAGCTGGCACCAAGTAGGCACTGAATACCTCCTCCCACGGTTACTGAACCCGGCGTCCCCCAGACCCAGGTCCCAGAGATCCAGGGAAGAGGAGAGGACCCATCCGAACACGTGTTTGTAGCCAATTGTTCTGTGCTGGCAAAGAGCTGAAAGCCGAAGCGGGGGCCATTAGGTAAAGAATGGATGAATACATCGGCAAATGAATGGACCCGGGCTCTCCTGGGCAGCAAGAATGAATAGTAAAATAGTATAATAGCAAAATGGATGGTCTGAAAGGAAACAGGGATGTTCTCCGGGAATGGACGCGAAGCACAGAGAGAAGAACGTATACAGTAAAGAAAAAACCCAGCTTTGAAAGGCCTCTGACCCAGACAATGAGCCAAGCTCTCTACCTCCAGAGAGAACTGAGGAACTCTGAGTGCAGCTGGAAGCAGGGTTTTTTCCTTTTACTTCTTTTTGTTGCTTTATCTTGTGTTTTCTTTTGCAACACGACAAATAAGGACATCTGTTTGACAAGACCTCGTGTGGATAATCAAAATCAAATTGCCTTTCTTCTTGAGGGGAGAAAGGAGAATGAAAATGGAACTCAAAAAAAAAAAAAAAGATTGTTTTAAAAATGATACATGTAATTGGGAAATATTTAATGAAATAAAAATAATTTTTGACAAAGGAAAGATGAGAACTTTAATCCATGTAATGACTAACCCCAGAGGAGAGTTTGTTGGTTAGGGGATTTGTCTGCCCCTGGGGAGTGCTGATCCCAAGAAGCTGGTGCAAGGAGAGACAGGGAAGCAGCCCACAGAGTTCAGGAGGCCAGGCCAGCTAGGCTGGGATGATTCAAGGCTATTCCAATAGACTTGTGATGGAGAGAGCCATTTGCATCCAGAGAGAGGGCTGTGGATGGATCACAATGTAGTATTTTCACCCTTTTTTGTTCTTTGCTTTTTTCTTCTCATTTTTTTTTTTTCCTATTTGATCCAATTTTTGTTGTACAGCATGATAAATGTGGAAATGCATTGAGAAGAATTGCACAAGTTTAACCTATATTGGATTATTTGCTGTTTGGGGAGGGGAGGGAGGAAAATTTGGAACACAGAGTTTTGCAAGGGTGAATGTTGAAAAATATCTTTGCATGTATTTTGAAAAATTAAAAAAAATTTTAAATTTCTATTATTACATTAAAAAAGAAAGAAAGAAAGAAAATCCCAGCTCACCCCAAGCATAAACACAATAACTGAAGTAGAGCGAGGATACCATCCCTTCATTCTCTCTTTTACTCAGGATTTTACTCAGGTTTTAAGAAACGCATCTGGAGGTGTTTGTTTCTGATTTGTTCCACTTGACTTTCTAAATTTCAGGTGCCAGCTGTGATCTTCATGAACGAGACCAGAAAGCTTGAAAACAGGATGAATGTTAAGCTATCCCTACATGCCTGGTATAAATCCCACTGGATCACGGGGTATTTTATCCAATTATTCTACTGAGTAATTGAATACTGAATATGAAAATTTATTTTATTGAATTAAAAAAAAGAAAATTTGTTTGGAAGAAAAAAAATCCAAGAATATCAAAGTAACCAATGGGAAAAAATGTGTAAAAGATAAAAATTGCAGATTAAAAAAAATTCTCAGTAGTATTTTTCCAAATACAGGTAAAGATAATTTCCAATATTTATTTTCGTAAGACTGTGTTCCAAATCTTTCTACTTCCCCCCACCCACCCCTTACCTCCGATATTTCAAATTCAAAATCGAAGAATTCGATATTTGGTAAATTTTATTGGGAAAAGAAGTATGGCAAAAACTGCTCATAGACCAATACTTTACACCATTTTGAGAGAAATGATTATTAATGATTTAGGGAAGTTCGGAGTTCCCCCTTTCTTTTTTCTCTTCAAGACCTCAAAGTTCAGTTTCCCCTCTGACACAAGCCAAACGTACAGAAAATCTCTACAATTCCCCTCAATCTGGCTCTCTTGGAACCGGATCCTTCTGCTAGAAAACCAAAGGGTGGGGGTGGTCACAGTATAGAGATAGTTTCTCTGTCCAAGAGTGACATGATGTCACTCTCAGCCCTCATTTTAACGTAGCTCACCTCCCATCATGTTAATCGAGCAGAGTTAATTCTCATTCCTCTTCCAAAAGAATACATAAGCCCTGAACCTGCCTCTAGGATGGCCAGTGAAATAAGCATCCTTTTAATAATAATCTTGGCCTTAATAATAAAATGACTAAATTACCCAGAAACCAGATTCCTGAATTTTTTAATTGCCACAATTTACCAGGATAAGATCACAATGGTTACATGCCCTAGATATAAAGAGGGATTACAAGAAAACTAGAAGAATATGCAACAAATTACTTAGACTTCTGGATAGGTGAACAATTTATGAATAAACAAGAGATAGGAAATTAGATTAAATCAGATAATTTCAATCATGTTAAATTTTAAGTTTTTCCACAAATAAAACAGATGTAGCCAAGGTCAGAAGGAAAGCAGAATATTGGGGGGGGGGGGAGATAGAAATTTTCTTATATGGAAATGCTTGTTTTATTCCATAAACTAAAGATAAAATGGATAAAGTATCCCTAAGCATTCAAAAAGATCCAGGATGAGTACAGCCTGCCAGCTTGGCAGGGAAGTTGGGAGGAGTCAAGGTGCCCGACACTTGAATTTCTTGTCTGGGACTGTGGTGGGGAGAGGTTGGATTTGGAACTGAGATCGCATATGGACGGGAACCCAGCTAAACTATGCCCCTAGTCCCTTCCCCAAAGACTGAGGAAGCCAAAGGGGGAAAGGAAAGTCTGTCTCCTACAGACTGGGGGAGCAAGTTTGTAGCTTAGTGATTATACCTTTGAAGCCCTTTTAACAGCTGAGCCATCAGAAGTTAAATGGAGCCGGGTACAAGCTCAACTCCCTCCATTTGGGGGACCAGCATCGGGGCTCACTTATAACAGGAGAACAAAAGCCCCCGCCCAGTTTTGTTTTGAAGATCAAACGAGCTACCCCTTTTGCAGTATGAATGACTGATGACCCAGTCAGGACCATCACGGGAAGCTCTGGGCTTCAAAGGTATAATCACTAAGCTACAAACTTGCTCCCCCAGTCTGTAGGAGACAGACTTTCCTTTCCCCCTTTGGCTTCCCCCCCCCCCCCCCCCCCCCCCCCCCCCCCCCCCCCCCCCCCCCCCCCCCCCCCCGTGGCCTCCTTTGGTGGTTCTCAGAGGAGTTCACGCTGCCCAACCTGATGAAGTCTTTAGAAGGCTTAAGTGGAGACACAAGGAAGCTGTTTCTCCCACCAGAGGCAGCTAGGGGGCAGACAGTGGTAAATGCTGGGCCTGGAGACCCGAGTTCAAATTCAGATACTAACTAGGTGACCAACCAAATCACTTTATCTGCCTTCAACTGTAAAATGCAGACAATTCCTACTGGAGGGTGCTCAGGGTGCTTGTGAAAAGGAACCAATCTTTAGAAAGTGCCTGGCATTCAGTGCTTCTGTCTTTCCCTCCTCCTGGTACAGAGCTTCTCAGCCCAGCCCAGGCACTGCCCCCAGCGCCAAACCCAGCTCCCCAAGGCTGGAGCAGCCAGTCCAGCACAAAATGGGCTCTGGAGGGACTGCTCACGTAATGGGACGACTGACCTCCCAGAAAGGTCCAGCCCTCCGGAACCAGCCATCTAGTCCCCAGCCATTCAAGGTCGCCGCCACACGGCTTATGTTTAAGCCAACCCTCCCCAAGGCCAACAGAACCCATGGGGAAGGAGGGAAGGCTGGGAAGGCCTTAGAGCGGTCACCCTCAAGGATACCTCGGACTGGGGAGAGATCCCCAGCCCCAAAGACATCCTTGCAAGCTGGACAACTTAGGAGAGCTCCCCCCGGCTTTCTCCTCCCCTCTGCCCCCCCCCCCAAGATGGGCACGGCCTCAATTTTAGCTCCTTTGCAAAGTAAGGAGAAAGGAGGGGAAGGAGAGGTCAGTCAACTCACACTCATTCCCTTCCAAATGGCGAGCACACACTCCCTCACATCTCTTCAATCTCTCCTTCCCCTCCTACTCAACCAATTCCAGAAGGGGTGGGATTAATTTGGGGCCACTGCCGCCTGGAGCAGGGCCCGCTTCAAGCCTTAATCCCGATCTCACCTCTCAAAGGGCCCCATCCCGGAACACCCTGAAGGACTCCCAAGACTTGAGGGAAAGGCTTCTTTCGAATTTTATTGATGAGACCAGCTGGCCTGCTCCTGGGTCCTTCCCACCCCACCCCCACCTGGCCCTCCCGCCCCACCCCACCTGTCCTTCCCCCTTTGCCCCCTCCTCCCCCGCCCCAATCCGGATTCAGCAGCTGGGCCAGAAAGTCAGGGGCCCTGGCCGGCAGCCGGGGCCACTGCCGATGTGGGCGGCCACAGGGGGCCGGTTTGTGGGATTCTGTCCGGGACACTGCGCTGTTCCCGATTCCCCGAATCCAGGCAAATTCCCGAGGGCCCCGGGCCTGGGTTCCCAGGGAGCTCACGAACACACTAAAAGGGGCCCTTCTCCAGACACCCTGGTGCGGGCGCAGCGGAGCCACGGAAGCTACACATAAGCTAGGGGACAGACGAAGCCCCAGTTCCCCGAAGCGTTCCCCAGGAACCCTTCGAGGTCTTCCCCGTAAAAGAAGCGGACCAGCCCCCGCCAGCCCCTCTGCTGCCGCAGCCAGGCCTCCTGCGCCCGCACCAGGGTGTCCGAGATGCGGTCCGAGAGCAGGCTCGCGCCCTCCAGCAGCCCCACTCCCCTCAGCACGAAGCGGACGAAGGCCAGCACGGCCGCCACCCGGCCCCAGTTGGTGGGGCCGCCGCTGAACGCGTCTCTCGTGATCCGGACCAAGGTCCGAGGCCAGACTCGGCGCTGCTGGGCCAGTCGCCGCATCAGGTCCTCGAAGACGCCTTTGTGCCGCAGCTGCAGGTCCCCCCCGACGGCCTTAAGGGTGTTGATGCACAAGGCCGGGAGTCGACAACGTGAGGAGGCGTTAGAAGGGAGGCGAGGGCGGGAGCCGGGGCCGCCGCGGGGGGCGGGCTCTAGGTCGGGGCGGCGGCGGCCACGGGGGCCCCCCGAGCTGCCCTCGGGGCCTCGGCCGCTTCCCGCGCGGCCGTTGGGGCTGGGCCCCCAGGAGCCGGGACAGCTGTGGCCCCTGCCGTGGGTGAAGCGGTAGGCCCGGCCCAGGAGGTAATTCCCGATCACCAGTCTGGAAATGCACTGGAGCGATTCGGCGGCCGGCTCTGGCCGGGCCTGCCACGTCGAAGGAGGGGCGCTCCGAGAGCCCCCGAGGGCCTCAAGCTCGTTCTCCGGGGAGCAGAGGGTCCAGGGCTCGCTGCTGCCACTCGGCCCGGCCTCGAGGGGGGAACGCCCCGATTCCCCTGAAGCCGCGTTGCTGCAGTTGCGGTCAGGGAGGCGGCTGGAAGGATTGGGAGGGGAGAGGAGAGGGGAAAGGAGAGGGAAGAGGAGAGGGGAGAGGAGTGGGACTGGGAGAAGGGGTGTCCGCCTAAGAGAGCTGGTCCCCGAGTCAGAGCTGCTCCCCGAGTCAGAGCTGGTCCCCGAGTCAGAGCTGCTCCCCGAGTCCCGGCTGCTCCCCGAGTCAGAGCTGCTCCCCGAGTCAGAGCTGCTCCCCGAGTCAGAGCTGCTCCCCGAGTCCCGGCTGCTTCCCGAGTCAGAGCTGCTCCCCGAGTCAGAGCTGCTCCCCGAGTCCCGGCTGCTCCCCGAGTCAGAGCTGCTCCCCGAGTCAGAGCTGCTCCCCGAGTCAGAGCTGCTCCCAAAGTCCAGGCGCCTCCTGGGAATCTGCGGAGGCTCCATTCTGACACCTAGAGACGCGCCGGGGGCTCCCACACCTCTTCAGCTCCCGGAAGCCCCCGGGCCCCACCCCCCACCCCCGCGCTTCACCTGAAGCCCCGGGCACAGGTGCCCCTCCAGCTGGAAGCCTCAGCCCTTGGCTGCAGAAAGTGGAGGGCTCATTGTGTGATTGGCTCCTCCAAGGCCGGAGCCCAGCGGGCTGGGAAGGCTCTGAGCAGGGCGTGGGGAAGCCCGGAGCAGGGCTCTTCCTTAGACCCGGGCCTATTCAGCCTTTTCCACTAGGGACTCCTTTTCTCCCGAGAAATGTTGCCACGCGGCTCCGGGTGCAAAGGAATCTAAAGTGGGCGGACAAATCCAATATCTGATAATAAACCTGAAAGAAGTGGATTTTAAAGCAATTCTTTGGGATACACATAGTCTTAGCATGGATTGAGGAGGAAAGGAGATGCTTGTTTATTTTTACATGAACAATAGGGGCAGGAGATAAGCAGGAGTAGAGCACCAGCTGCTCGCCATGTGACCCTGGGCAAAGCCACTTACCCCCAGTTGCCTTTTTACTGTTGCCAAGCTTTTCCCCACTCCCACACCCATGTGGGCCCGAGACCTGCAGTTTAAGAAGCCCTGACTGGGAGAACTCCTTGGGAAGCCAGGACCTTCCTTACAAATGAGAAAACAGCGGGATCCGGGAGTTTGGTGATTGCTCAAGCTCACATGCAGCAAATAGCAGAGCCCGAATCCACACCTAGATTTCCTGCCTCCAAACTCATGACAGGAAATCTAGGTGTGGATTCGTCCTTTGGACAGATCCCCATTAAACTTACCCAGGAAACCAAGGTAACCCACTCCAAAGTGTCCGATGCTCTAGGGCTGTCTTGATTGGAAAAGGAACAGAAGCTACCAAGGAGCATCACAGTGATCTCGGACTCCCGGTTCCTGTCCAACGTCTGCTCAGTCCTGATTGACTTCTCTAGTCCAGCT
Organism: Sarcophilus harrisii; assembly: GCF_902635505.1. Lineage (NCBI taxonomy): Eukaryota > Metazoa > Chordata > Mammalia > Dasyuromorphia > Dasyuridae > Sarcophilus > Sarcophilus harrisii. The sequence goes on along the minus strand of NC_045427.1, from coordinate 661,658,910 downwards.
GCCCTCGCGGCTGGGGTCATTACAAAGCTGCAGCCAGAGAGCTCACCAGAGCTTGACCAGAGGGCTTAAAGAAGGTCAATCGGCAGGCCCGCTAAGTGCATACTGTGTGCCAGTCCTGGGGCTGGTGCTTGGGATAATAATGGTTGAGTTTCCATAGCATTTTGTGAAGATTTGCAGCTTTATAACAATCTCATTTAATGCTCACAACTGCCCCGTTGGAAGGGCTATGATGATCATCCCAGTTTTACAGGTGGGGAAACTTAAGCGGAAGGTGACACGATAGCCAAGAGGAGTAGTGTCGAAGGCTAGGGGGGAGTTCAGGTCCGGCTCCCGTACAGGGTGCCCACGCCACCCGGCCTCAGTCTTCAAGGACCTTCCCTTCTGTGGGAGGGGAGAGTTTGCTTCGTCACAGGCCCAATGGCAACACGAAGCGAGATCTCGTTTCCCAAGACCTCGGTCATTCTGCCTGTCTGGGCCACCAGACCGCCACAAAGCTGCCAGTCGCCGCCACGGTGGCTGAAGGGAGAAGGGGAAGTTGAGGAGACCAAAGTCACCAGAGGCTTGCCCCACCGAGGCTTCAGACGGTTCTGGGTCAGTGCTCGCTGTCGTCATCGCGCCCTTCTGCCTTCATCACCAGCCTCCTAGCCGGTTCAGGCCAGCTGTTGTAGCCGCATCTCCAACTCAGAGCGGAACTCTCCCCCTCCAAACATTTCCCCTTCTGCAGTTCCTCTGATGCCGAGAATGCCCCCATCTCCTAGGCCCACAGTCTTACTTTGTCCCCGGTGGCTCTGGTTCTTTTTCCTCCATTTTCCAAGAAGCCCCCTGATGTAATGGGGCGGGGCCGACTTACCCGGGGATTGGATTGAAGGGAAGCAAAGCCGCACAAAGGCATGAGCCTCGTTTTCTCTTCCAGCACCAGGGTCAAGGGTGACAGTCCCAAGGACTAGCGATGGCCTGGGGCAGGGCAGATCCTGCAGCGGTTGACCCAGTGCTCCCCCTGGAACAGATCATTCCCTTTGCTGGTTCTGCCCCCCCCCCCCCCCCCCCCCCCCCCCCCCCCCCCCCCGGGCCCCCCCCCCCCCCCCCCCCCAGCCACGGGTTTGAGGCTTCGAGCTGGCTTAGCCCATCCGTTAGGACAGTTTCCGGGCCCATGCTGCAGCTTCCCAAGCCACAGGTGTGACTCCAAGGTGGATGAAGAGCCCTCACCGCCTGGTGCTAATCCTACTCGCCCCCAAATGCCCCTTCACTCTGGAGCTCAGCCATGGCCAAGCCCGGCTTCTTCTAGCTGTCCCTTTGCCCCCATTTCCATAACCCCTGTCTCCCTCGTTCAGCCGCTCATCACCTGGACCTTCACAGTCGCCTCCCCACGGGGCTTTCAGGCTGTCCTTGGTCCGGCACATTCTCCATGGCGCGGCTAGAACGGGAGCCCGGCTACAGACTGTGCCCACTCGGGACCGCCGCGCGGGCAAACAGAAGTTGGCCGTGGGTCCCAAAGCGCTTTCTCGCCTCACCCTTCCCAGTCCTCTCACACATCATCCCTTCCTTGCCTCGCTGGTTCAGCCCTGACAAGGGACTCGCATCCCTCTCCCCCTCCGCACTTTGGGCTCTGTGTTCCATCCCCCTGGCCAAGCAACACCCCCCCCCCCCCATCCCTTGAAATGTTTCAGCCCAGAGCGACTTGGGCAGGAAGCCTTTTGTGGGCCGGCCGCTGCCAGTCCCTCCCCCCACAGGCACCATTGGTCAGTCAGTGCCTTCTGAGTGTCCCCAGTATTAGAACTTACCTTGTCTGTATTGTTTCTGTGCATGTGCACATGCACCTGGTCGCATGTCTGTGAGTGTGTGCCTACACAAGCGTGTCTTAGACACACGTGTATGGCCACGCAGCCATGTGTATGTATGTCCATGTATCCTTTGTGCACATAGCCCTGACTGTATGTGTATGTGTGTTCATGTACACCTGGGCATGTGTGTGTCCATGCATACAGGTGTGTATGTGTGCACTGTCTGTATGTGTGCTGGTGTCTGTGTATGTGTCCATGTGTGTGCACATGTGTGTGTGTGCGTGTGTGTCCATTATGCACGGGGGAGGGGGGGGAGTAGGGGCGCTGTAGGCTCCCGGAGGGCAGGAACTGTTGGGTCTATATTCTGAACCCCGAGTTGCCCAGCAGGCCTTTAGTAAGTGGCTGAGACGGAGAAGCAGGCAGTGGAGGGCAGCCCACGCGACGCGTGTCCGGATCCGGTGTCTGCGCACAAACCACCTGCTGAGGCGACCTGGGAACAAGCTGGCCCTTGTCCATAGGGGACGACTCCAGGGAGGAGGAACGGTCAAAAGCGCACCTTGACTCCGAGAAGGAGGGAGAGGAGGAGTCGGGGGTGGGCAGCACGAAACTGCGCGGAACTGGAGCAGGGGCCTGGGTGCCTCCGAAGGCGGACCGTCCGCCCAGCAAGCCTGGCCGGGGCCGGAGCCAGGCCAAAGGCCCTAAGGCCTCTGGGGAAGTGATGGGATCAGACCCACCATTGGCGTGTTTAGGCGAGACCGAGGGCGTTCCTTTGCTTGTTTCTGGATGTTGTGACTTTGAGATTCTCGAATGAGTGTTCATTAGTTTTAATGATAATAATCTCCCGCTCTGGCACGAGCTCCGGTCGGCCTCCCACAACAGCCCTGTGGGAGCCGAATTCTTCTCTTTCCAAAAGGGGAAAAAAAGGGGCTCACAGATCACTGGCCCAGGCCCACACGACTGGCAGGCGTCTGAGGCCGGAGCCCGTCCTCTGACCACGCTGCAGGCGCGCTCTCCCGGAGCCGAGCCGACGACGTCTTGGGGCACCGCTGAGGATCTGGGGGTCTCCACTGCCAGTGGCCACACCCATCTGCGTACCAGTAATCCTCCGCTTCCATGTCACCGATTCAGAAAAATGAGCTCTTCCAAAGACATTTTTACTTCACAGCTGTGGCAGGGAGGGGAGGGGCAGCTAGGTGGGGCATCGGATGGAGCCCCGGGAGAATCTGAGATCAAATCCGGCCTCAGAACTTCACTTCCTAGCTGGGTGACCCCAGGCAAGCCACTTAACCCCAACTGCCTAAGAAAAAAAGAAAAGGGAAAATATCAGTAGCCGATGAAGGGGCATGGACGGTCCACCAGCAGCCCAGTGCCTGAGGGGGGTTTTTTTTGGTCCCCGGGAGGAGAGGGTTCAAATTGCACACAATTTCTGCATTCATGCCACCATGTTTATTTCCAAATGCATCAGGCACAGGATAAAGTCCACCTCTGCTCCTGCCCGACTGGCTCAAGCTCGAGACTCGGCGCCTCGTGGTTTGGTTTCCGAAAAAGCCCAGGAGAGACTGCAACTCCTAAAAAGTCCTGGTCGCCTCCAGCCCCTTCCCCTAAAATGTGAACCACACACAGGGGCGAAGAACCGAAACCACCTTCATAGGCCATAGTGGCCCCCAGACGGGAGCTCCCAAGAGCGGGCTTCTCCGCGCCTTTGGAACACGTGGTCTGTGCCACAGAACCCCCTTATTTCCCCCCCAACATTGGGGATCAGGTCACCCAGCCTTTTCCAGAAGCAGAATCTCACGGAGACGGGGAGATGGGAGCTCCGAGACCCCCGAGAGCGGGCTTCTCCACGCCTTCGGAACACGTGGTCTGTGCCACAGAACCCCCCCCCTCCTCCTCCACACACACTCTGGGGATCAGGTCACCCATCTTTCCAGGAGCCAGAGGACCCCACTTGGCGCCTTCCGGGCCCGGAGGACGTCCGACCCTTCCTGCCATACACCGTGATCGTCCCGGGACGGGAGAGTAAGCCTTGCCCGAGCCATGAGCCCCTGCAGATTGACCGAATTTCAGGGGCGCCCTCCCATTGAGGAGAATGCCCCCCGCCTCCCCGGCGAGGGGAAGTCCCCCGGCTCCACCTGTCGCTCCGTCTCTGGCCCCAGACTGAGCAGAGGGGCCGAACGGCTGAACTGCATCTTGACGTGGACTCGAATCTTGAGTTGCCCACCCCACCCTACCCCCGAGGCCCACGGAGGGTTTGTCTGAGGCTGCAAACAGGCTGGCAAGTCCGTGGGCACACACATTGCCGGGCGGGGCAGAGCCGGGAAGCCCTTAGTGGGGCTGCGATGGGCGCCCGGGAGAATAACTGGCTGTCCGGGCCAATCTGTGCGGGGCGTCTCCGGCTCGCTACCCGGCCGACAGAGGGAGCCCCGGTGCCTTAGGAAACTGCCCTCAGTGTGGAGGCCGGACCAACAAAAAGCCAGTGGGGATACAAGCAGCTAGAATGAGGCGGAAACAGGGTCAGGGGCAAGGGGGGGGGGGGGGGGGGGGGGGGGGGGGGGGAGAGGAAGAATCCAGGATAAGCGGAGTCCTCCACCAGGAACTCCAAGTCTGAGCAGGGGAGTGTGGCCTCTACTAGAAAGCGCAGGGTCGGGAATGACCCGGGCTCCCAGCTGGGATGCGGAGTGGGGAACAGCCAGCAGGAGCTGTCCAGCTGTGGTGGGAGTGAACGACTGGCTCAGAAAAAAGCCTCCTGTCATCAAGCTGGCCACCACCAAGGAGCAACGGGTGCGGGAGCAGTCACAGCTTCACTCCACAGGCTCAAGCCACCCAGAATCCACCTGGGCTAGGTTGGATACTGGCTCTCTAGAGGATGGGGAAGAAAATGAAGGGGGGGGAGGGGATTGGGAACAGGGTTTTGCAAGGATGAATGCTGAACATTCTCTATGTCCTTGGAAAATAGAAAGCTATTTAAAAAAAACCGTACACACATGTAACAGGAAAACGGGAGGAGAAAGGGAATGGAAAGGAGGAATGAGGCACATTAAGGGAAGGGTCCTTCCTCCATAAAACCTCTCGTAAGGATGTGCCCCCCCAAAAGCTTATATCCATTATTTCCATTTTGCCACGGCTTAGAACTGGAAATTGAACGGGTACCAGAGTTGGAAAACGAGTGAACAATTTATGCCACACAAACATGTTGGAAGAAAGGATAAAGGGAAGGATTTCAGAGAAATAAACTGACACACAGGGAAGTGAACAGAACCAAAAACCTTTAATGACAAGAATAATACAAATATGGCTTTAGAAGGCTCAGAAACTTGGATCAGTGCAAGGGCTAGGCGTGATTCCAAAGGGCTTCCAGTGAACTGTTTCCCACCTCCAGTAGAGCCAAGGACCCAGAGGGAGGAGGAGCCATTTGCAGGAAGGAGTGAGGGGAGTTGCATGGGGGCATATGGCCAATACAGGGGCTTAGTTTTTTTTCCCTCAGTCGAGGGTGGGTGGAAGTTTTTCTGCACATTGAAAAAAAATTAATGAAATATTGAGAAACAATTTCTAGGATCCTACTATGACAACAAAAGGGCTTTCAGGCCATTGGGGCCAACTCTCATTTTACAGATAAGTAAACAGTTTGAGAGCATAATGAAAGCGAATGTCAAGTGAAATTTGAACTCCCCAATTCTGGAGAGAGGGTTCTCTACCCCTGAATTAATCTGGACCGAGACTCCCCAGTGAAGAAATTATCCTCCAAGAGATTAGGACACTGATCCATCTGATGGAGACTAACTCGGCCCTGACAGACCTGACACCTACACTTTTACACAGCTGGAGAAGGGACTCCCTGGGGAGGAGGGATCCAAAAACCTCCCCCCTTATGCCTTGCCTATCTCCACCATTCTCCACGAGCACTTCTGGGGGGAGGTGTCTGGGGGGCCCCAGTACCACCTCCTCCAAAGACTCTCGGTGCTCTAGAGAGAAACGGTGGCCCCTGGCTAGCCCAATCCACTTGTGGCGGCAGCCGGCCACAGTCCAGATGTGCTTCCAAATCACTGATGAGCTGGGGGCACATTTTTATTTCAAAGATGAAAGATTTCAGTGAAATTCATTTCTGGGTTTTAATGAGACTCCTTTGCACTCGGCCCTTCGGAACAGGAAAGGTAAGAACGGCTCGTTGGAGCTCCAGCCTGCCTGCCAGGATCATGACCAACCCCACCCCCAAATCACCATAGCAACAGAGAGTTCAAGACAGAAAGCCAAAGCCCCACCGTGAGTCCCCCTCCCCACCTCGGCCGCCGGCTGCTCTCCAGCTCGGTCATTTCCATCTGGATTTGGCCAATCTCAGATCTGGGGGCCAAACCTGGAGAGCTTTGCAGGCCCCAGGGGAGCAGCCCACCCAAAAAAGTGTCCTCGGGAAGGAAGAGAAAGCCCGGGAGAGAAGCTCGCTGAGAAAAGGCCGGCTCAGGGGGCAGACAGGACTGGGCCCGCCACTGGGTAGGATGGCTCCAGGGGGACGCCACCACCACCCAGGGCTGGCATGTAAGCAGAGCCGGCCTCACAGGCGCTGGGGAAGGGCGCCAGTTGCCTCTGCATGCCCAGCGGGCCACAAGCGGCCGCACTGGTCTGAGGCCCCATGGGGCAGCTCCAGCCACTCTGCCCCATAGGCGCCACCGGCGGGTAGTGTAGGGGTGTCGGAAGGCCATCCGGGTAAGGGGAGGACGCCTCTCCGTAGTTTGGGAGCCAGCCTTCGGGAGTCTGGTCACTCCATCTCGAATAGTTTCCGGGGTGATTGTTTACAGGGTCCATGGGAAATGACGAGGGGAGGCTGAAGCCTTGTGGTCCAACAGCCGGTCCCAGCTAAAAGAAGGGGGAGATGGGTTACCTGAAAGAACTGGACCCCCCATGGGGGCCCTACTCCCCGATAATGCAGGGAAGCCCAAGGCCAGGGGGCTCCTCTTTACCTGGGGCAGCCTAGGGTCATGTGGCGAGGACGCAAGGGCCGCCTGTGGCCTCTTTGCTTTCAGTCTCTGGTTCTGGAACCAAGTTTTAACCTGGAGAAGAGAGCCAGCTTCCAGTTAGTCCCGGCAGCTCCTTCCCCATCTCTAGGCCAGACTCCCAGGGACACACACCCCTGCCTCCCCCCGCCTCCCCTCTCCCCTCTCTGAAGGGGAAGCTCCCTGGCCTCTGGCACCGCCAGCTCCATGGGGGCCAGTGCAGACCCCCCTCCGATGGTCGATCACCTGTTTATAGCTAAGCCCTAATAGCTGGGCCAGCTGGCGTCCCCTCTGTGGGGTGATGTATCTGGACAGCGCAAAGTCGCTCCGGAGTAAGTTCAGCTGTTCCTGAGTGAACGTCGTCCGGGTCTTCTGCTTTTTGCCCTTGCTCTGGTCCACCTTATTCTCCTGGACCGTGGGGCCGCTCAAGGAGCCGGGAGGGTCTTGAACAAGCGCGTTCAGGGACTGGGGAGCAGGGGCAAAGGCTGGAGGAGGAGAAAGCAAGGAGAGGCGGGGGGCTCTGTCAGCGTCCCATTTGCCTGGAAGAGAAGCAGGGGCCCGAGCCACAAGGCTCTCGGGGCTTGGGAGAGGTAAAGGCACTGGCCTCCACACTCCTCTCCCTCACCAGGCAGGGAAGGGAGGCAGCCAGACTAAAGGTAGAGGGTCGTGAACTGGGCCAGAGGCATCATGCAGAGTGCAGGGCCTGGGAGAATATTCCCGAGTTCAAATGTGCACTGTGAGACTCGGGCAAGTCAATTCAGTCTATTTGCCTCAGTTATGTCAGCTGTAAAAATGGGCTGGAGAAGGAAGTGATCAACCACTCTGCTAAAAAAAAAAAACTCCAAATGGGGTCAGGGACAGTCCTGGGCCAGAGGCCAGGGCTAACTGAAACTAGGTCAAACACAGGACCCCCCAGGAAGGCAAAAGAGCCGTGGTTATGAGGTGTCAGGGTCCTGCCCAACCACAGATGCTTCTGTGGCAGATTACTGCCCACATCCTCTAAGCCCCAGCACCCCACACAGGCCCAAAGTGGAAGGGACTGGCTCAGGCCTGGAAGGGGCTTAATGAGGTCCAAGATCTCCCAGTTTGCCCCGGTAGCTGGGGGGGTACAGAGCCCACTCTTGACCCAGCCCTCCCCCCTTCCTTCCCCCTTTCATCCCTCGTTTCTGCCTTCCTTCCTTCCTCCCTCCCTTCCTTCACCTCATTTCTGCCTTCCTTCCTTCCTCCCTTCTTTCTTTCCTTCCTTCCCTCCATCAATGGCTACAAAGGCGGCGGCTCAGGACAGCTGGGTTTCCTTGTGGCGAGCCTCCTCCTGCTCTGGGCCCGGGCCGGCGTTCCCCGCGCCCCCTGGCCAAAAGGAGGCCCGGGCCGGCTCTGGGGCGAAGCCGTCCTTCTGCTCTCCATAGGCGCGGCCGGCGCGCGCTACCCGCTTGTCGGCTGGACTTTCTGTTCCTCAGTGGCAGAGCCCGAGGGTGGGCGCGCAGCCGTCAGCCCGGAGGGAGGCTCCGCGTCCCGCGGCCAAGCGCGCCGAACTGGGCTCCCGGGAGCGAGGACCCGCCTCAGGCACTTGACTGGCTCCACTCAGCCTCGGTATCCTCCCCTCGGGGATCCGGGCCGGGCCGACCTTAAAGCGACCTTTGCCACTGCGCAGCCTCCCAGCCCCCCCCCCGGGGCAGGCGGCCGCCCCCCCCCCCACCCCGTCCGCCAGACGCGCCGGGGGGCTCAGGCCACCCCCCCACCGTCCGCCAGACGCGCCGGGGGGCTCAGGCCGCCTTCCGTCCGCCAGACGCGCCGGGGGCTCAGGTCGCCCCCCGTCCGCCAGACGCACCGGGGGGCTCAGGCCGCCCCCCGTCCGCCAGACGCGCCGGGGGCTCAGGCCGCCCTCCGAGCAGTCTCCTCCCAGAGCCGCCCCACCTCACCCGGACTCTGCAGCAGAGCGGCCGCAGGGGATGCGTTGGGGTCCGCCGGCGGGGGTGCAGCCCAGGGGTCAGGGAACGCGCCCCCCACGGCCCCCGGGGGACTGCAGTCCGGGGAAGGGCCCTGGGGCCAGGCTGGCGCCGACTGCTGGAAAGTCTCCATGGCTTCAGCCCGAGCGCCAGCTGCACCTCGCACGCCCAGCGTCCGGGTTCGAGCAGGGTCTGCCCCGGAGCGGGCCGACCTCCCCTTCGGACCCCGCCCCTACCGACCAATCCAAATCCCGTCGGCCCCAGCCCTCCCCACCCAAGGCCATCTGACGGGGATTGAAGAAGGTGACTGGGAGCCCAGGGGGGGTGGGTGTGGCTTGGCCCCTGGAGCCCCGCGGGCTGATTGCGAAGCGGGTCTTGGCGGATGAATTGGTTCAATCAACGCCAACGACCTGCATCTCCCCCTCCCTCTTCTCCCTGGACCCCAAGCTGGCTGCCCCTCGGCGCTCCCAGCTGGACGAGGAAGGTGGCGGGAAGAGGGCGCGCAAATTCGACTCAGACACTCGAGTCACTCAGCGCTACCTCGGTTTCCTCTTCCGTAAAATGAGCCAGAGAAGGAAACGGCAGAACACTCCAGTATCTTTGCCAACGTGGGGTCACAAAGAGCTGGACGTGACCGAAAGCCCCCCCCCCCCCCCCCCCCCCCCCCCCCCCCACTGCCCCTGTCAGATCCTTCCGCCGTCTCCATCACTCCCAATCAAAAACCCGGCAGCCGTAGTCTACACCCCTCCCCCTCGGTGATCCCCCTTCCTCCATCATGGAGTTCAGGACATGGCTCCCAATCTTCCTCTCCTTCCCACCTCCCGCCCTCACGCATCGATTGCCTCTCCCACAGATGCCTAAGCCCTGGCCTCGGTCTCCTCTGCCTGTAGGCAAGGCTGTCTCCTCCTCTCCCTCTCATTGAGAGAACTCGTCCACTTCCTGGGATTCAATTACCATCTCTAGGCTGTGGATTCTCCCTTGTTCCTATCTTGGCCCAATCTCTCCCCTGATCTCCAATCTCTCACTTCCTGATAACCCGAGCCATCTTAAAACTGCCGGTCCAGGCCAAGCTCAGTGTCTTCCCCAGAAAACCTTCCAGGCTTCCTTCCTTCGCTGCACCTGCAGGGGCCCTCAGCCTGGAAGCCTCGCAGTTACCTCGGACTCCTCACTCTCCCCCTTCTCAGACTCCCTCCAGTAAGGTGCCGAGACCTGTCGGTCTCATCTTTGTCCGTCTGTCCTGCGGCACTACCCCCCCCCCCATTGTCTGAGCCGTTGCAGGAGCTGCTGGGTGGTCTGCTTCAAGTCTGTCCTAGTCCACCTTCCGTTCAGCTGTCAAAGTGAACCTCCCTAAAGCCACCCCCCCATCAATAAACACTAGTTGCCTGGGGATCCAATCTACCATCCTCTTCTGGCTTTAGTTCTTTCCACCACCCCCTTCCTGCTGGATACAATGACACTGGCTCCCCTCCCGGACAAGATGCCCTGTCTCCAGACTCTTGTTGTCCCCCGGGATCCGAATGCTCCCCGTCCCCACTCCCACTCTTCTGGGAGTCCCTGCTAAATTCTCCCTGCCCCAAGAAACCCATCCTGTCCCGCAGGATTCTGTTAATGCCCTCAGTCATCTCCACCTTATTCCCAACATAGTTTTAATTCAGAGATTTCCCTGCTGGACAGATACCCCGCTGAAGGGAAAAAGACTATTATCTTTCTTTGTGTCTCTTGGGACTAGCACAATGGCTCTCCTCACAAGAGTTGATTGATTGAATATGAGATCTGAATCAGCTGAGTCAGGCTGAGCTCTTAGAGGCTTCATTTCACAAGGGAGAAAAGGGATGAGACCTTCCCAAGCAGCCCCCAGCCAGTCCCTCCACCAGAACACACAGTCCAGACTAGGCTCAGGGAACTCCCCGGGAGATTTCATAACTAAGCACTCAAGGAAGGCTTCCCTTGATGGGGAGCGTTTGGAGGGGGGGGGGGGGGGGGGAGAATGCTTATCAATCAGATGCAAGCCTTTGTTTAGAAAACCACTTGGCCCTGCCAGGCTGTATCTATCTGTGCTCTGAGCCTGAGACAGAAAAGTCCATAGTCAGTATAAACACGGCACCAGAAGTGAGGGTTAGGGCTGGATCTCCCCGAGTTCAAATCCAGCTTCAAAAATGTTCTAGCTATGTGACCCTGGACAAGACACTTCCCCCTGTTTGCTGCAGTTTTCCCAGCTATAAAATGAGCTAGAGAAATGGCCCAAAACTCCAATATCTTTGCCGAGAAGATGCCAAAAATGTGGTTCTGAAAAGCTGGACAAGACTGAAAGAACCGAATGGGCACAAAAGCGTTCATGGCCCCACCCTGTGATCTGGAAGGCCAGGGTGTGGAGGAGGGAAAGGCAGGTGCTTCCTTGCAACCTGATGAGGTTATCCCAAGAATGAACTTCCTGCCCCAAGTCTCCAAGTGGAGGCAGTAAGAAAAGGGAGGGAAGCTTTGTGTGCTTTAAATCCTCTCAGGCCAGATCCACCTCCTTTGTCTGTCTCATGTGGCTACCAGGACATTTCTTTGCATCCCCAGCACCCCAGTGGCTGGCATAGTAAGCTCCCAACCAACAGCTTCAATATTTTCTTGCCTCTGACCTCAGTGGGCTCTACACCTGCCTGGCAGTGAGCTCTCTGGGTTAAAAGATGTGAACTTTATATACTTTTATAGAAACCTTAGAGGTAGGCATTGGACTGGGTAGTGGGTACAGAGACAATGAAACAATGAAAAACAAGTTCCCAGAAACATGAGAAGGCCCTCGGAAAGTTTCTGTTCTTCTGAAGCCCTCTAGGGAACGGCTGCTAGGGGCCAGACTGGGGGTCTTCCATCTGTGATTACCATTTTCTGCAGCTGTACAAATAGGGGTGAAGTCAGTGGATGATGGGAGTGAACCAAGGCTCGCCAGGACAAAGTTGGCAACAGGACAAGGGGGAAAGCATCTCCGGAGAAGAGCAAAGACGGACCCAGAACCAACTCGGGAGTCTGGAATAAAATAGACTGTGCCGATAGTATGGCAAGCCACATTTATTAGCCAAGTTCTCAAACTCAGACCGGAGTTGCAATGGTGCAATGAAACAAAGCAAAAAGTAGAGATTCACAATCCCACTAGAGAGAAACAAGGAAATTGGGAGATACATAAAAGATCTCTAAACAATGATTTCAGTGTTCTGAGTCTATACAGAAGGTGGTATAATATCTACATGGAGAAAGAAACAATTAACTAAATGGCAACAAAGCATAATAACACAATAACAGGAGACTTCAACATTCCTCTATCAGAAGTGAACAAATCTAATCAAAAGATCAACAGAAAGTAAAATATGCATTTTAACAAATTGTCAGAGAATATACTGCTAAAAGGTCAGTGGTATCTTTAGAATAACATCATCACAAGAATATGCATATTTCTTGTGTGATACCTTTGGGAGATAGGATTCATGAGGACTACTACTACTCTATTTCAGTCAATATTAATCAGTTGGATATTTCACATAAATTGTAGAGGGACAATCAGATAAGACAGGTACTTATAGTAGGTCTTGATAATGACCTTCACTACTTGTTTACCAGTGATGAAGTTCACTGGTACAACCAATCTTGACAAAGCTATCTCTACCCTATTTTGCTCAAATTCCCAGGCCAGTTATAGCACAGGTTCCTCTTATTTCCGTATCTCCAGCCCACTCTCTCTTATCCAATGAACAGGTGACCATCTTTTAGGCTTTATCCAGCCTGTGACCCCACTGCTGCTGATATATCATTTTTTGTCCCTCAAGAACAAGCTCTGTCAACCAATGAGATTCTGTATTTTACTATGTCTCTGTTGCCTATTTGAGTATCAAATCCTACCAAAATAGGGTCCTGGGGATCAGAGCTATGTCAACTCACGAGAAAGGCCTGAGATCAACTTCATTAGAGAGGAGCACAGACGCTTTTGGAAGTGTTCTTGCTTTGGAGTTGTGCCTCAAGTTTTTCTTACTCAGTGGTTTTGGCCAATTCACCTTTACACAAGTGGATTATGTAATAAGACACAGGTAAATTATAAATAAGTGTAAAAATGTAGAAATATCAAACTCTTCCTTTATAGACTCTAACACACACATACACACACAAAAAACCTGGCTAGAATTCAGTCCAGAGAGAAGAAGTCAAAGAGACAGATTTAAATGAAAAATTGATATCAAAATCCCCCAAAGACCACATAGAAACAATGAGTAACTATGTGTTGTCAAGTGTTCACCCTGGCCCCCGGGGGCAGGCCCAGAATATCTTCACAAAAGTCACCTTGAAGGTGACCTTGGCCACCTTGAACATCCCTGTCACATGGAAAGGATATCAGGGTGACTCCATCCTGACATCCTCCCCCATATTTGTGCAGACACTCCTGCCTCCAGATTGCACAGTCTGGGTCCAGAGCCAGACAGGAAGTCTGGCACCAAGCACAGGAATATAAGTAAAAAGAGGGAGCATCCCTGCCCTCAGGGAGCTTACCTTCTAATAGAACAGCACAATACAAAAGACAGGGTGGGGATGCACAAAAATGAGGCGGAGTCACCAGCCAATCAGCCGTTGAGCCCATGAGGGATGGGGCCCAACTTCTAGTCTAGGATGGAGTAAACTTCCAAGGTGGATTTCTATGGCATTGGAGAGGAGGTTATCAGTGCAGTCTGAAGAGGGATGATGACCTGATTTCAAATCCAGACAGTTTACTAGCTTTGTGAACTGGGCTAGTCACTCAACTTCTACCTGCCTCAGTTTTCTCAACTGTCAAGTGCAAAGAATAAGAGCACCCCCCTCCCAGGGAGGCTTGGAGCTCAGATGAAATAATATTTGCAACTCATTTCACACAGTGTCTAGTGCCAGGCCCCTGGCAATCTCAATTCCAGCTTTTGACATATCCATCCTGGCATTTCTCACAACGTGCTCTGCGTCCAAGTTAAATAAAGTGACGCTAGATGGCTTTCCAATCTTAAACCTGTTCTGGGTTCAGTTTTAATTGTTGCTTCAGGCTCCTCAGAAGACAAGCAATGATGGGGCGCTCCCATCTCTTGGAGGACTTACCCCATTTTGCTGCAACCCCTCTAGCCAAAGGCTTTAGTTAGCAATGGAGCAGAGCTAGATGTTCTCTGGTACTCCCTTCTTGGGAAGGAGGTAACCTGGTCTGTCTTCTCTCTGCCTCTTCCCAAACCAGCCTGCTCCTTTGGGACTCCTTGATTGACCCGGTGCTCAAGTCTAGCTTGCAGCCTCTTAAACCTAACCTTGCTGGCGAATTAAATGAGTGCAATGGCTGGGTAATCTGAGCATTCCCCGGCATTACTCATTACTCTTCTTAGGGCTGGGACACAGACTGATCCCTTCCCATGCAGTGGCCAGTTAGCTTTCCAAACCTGGAGTGCAGTGTCTTTTAGAGTTTTAATTATCTGGGCCAGAATTCCATCACCTCCACTAACCTTATTGTTACCAGTGCTTCCTGGGTGCCCGGAACGTGATTCTCTGGCTCTGGATCAGACTAGACCATCCTGATTAGCAGCGAGGCTAGGATCTTTCTTGGGTAGTTCTAGTGTTCTTGAGACCTCTTCTTAATTTCTTCGAGTAGTTAAGTCCCTAACATTTTATTTTTTTTGTGCCCATTTTTGCACAATGTTCCCTTGATATCTCTACTTTTCTTGAGATCTTTGTGTTTCCCATTAGATTGCTTTCTTCTATGTCTTTGCATTGCTCATTGGAGGAAACCTCATCTCTGGGTGCTATTCTCTGAAGTTCTGCATTAAGTTGGGTGTGTCTTCTTTTCTCTTTTCCTTCTTTTCTCAGTTTTCTGAAAAACCTCATCAGACAGCTTTCTCCCACTTCTTTTTTCTTTTGCTTAGACTTATTTATGTAGTATTTTTCCCTCACTTATATTTAAAACAATTTGTTTTGAAAACTTGTGAGTTCCAGGTTCTCTTCCCCAGCCCTCATCAAGAAACCACATGTGAAAGTATGCAAAACATTTCCATATAACTGAGTGTGGATCACAACATAGCATTTTCACTCTTTTTGTTGTTCTTTGCTTGCATTTTGTTTTTCTCATTTTTCCTTTTTTGATCTGATTTTTCTTGTGTACCAAGATGATTATATAAATATGTATACATATATTAGATTTAACATATATTTTAACATGTTTAACATATATTGGATTTCTTGCCATCTAGGGGAGGAGGAGGGGAAAATTTGGAATACAAGGTTTTGCAAGGGTCAATGTTGAAAAATTATCCATGCGTATGTTTTGAAAATAAAAAAGTTTAATTAAAAAAAAATTTCCAAAAAAAGTAATACTGTGAGGAAAAAACAAAAAACAAACAAAAACAAAACATAGATCTCCCACCCTAACAAAAGAAAGGGGAAAAAACCTCAAGAGAAAAATAAACTAAAAGACAGAGAGCATGCTTCAATCTGTATTCAGACACAATCAGTTCCTTCTCTGGGCATGGACAGGATTTTTCATCATAAGTCCTTCACAATAGTCCTGGATCATTGAACTGCTCAGAATAACAAAGTCATTTACAACTGACCAACCCAAAACATTGTATTACGTTGTATACAATACATTTCACTTTGCTTGAGTTCTTGGATGACATTCCAGGTTTTTTTCAGCTCATTGTTTCCTACAAAACAATACTATTCCAGTTGAATCACATAACAATTTATTTAGCCATTCCCAAATTGATGGGTATGCCCTCAATTTCCAATTTTTTGCCCTGAGAAGAGAGCTGCTATGAATATTTTTCGTACATATAGGTCATTTTCCTTTTTAAAAAAGATATCTTTTGGTATTCACACCAAGTAGTAGTATTGTTAGATCAAATTCACGAATTAATAGCCCTTTGGGCAGAGAGTGGATCATTTGTCAATTGAGGCATAGCTCTTATTTTCTTTTTATAAATTTGACTCAGTTTCTTTTATATTTAAGAAATGAGAAATCTGCTTCAAAATTATTTTTTCAATTATTATTGCTAATTGCATCCCCCCCATTTATTCCGTTCTCTCTTTCCTTTTACCCTAGCCCTCTTCAAAAGTGTTTTACTATTGACCACTCCCTCCTCCAATATGCCCTCTTTTATCACCCTTGCCCCTTCCCATATCTCATTCCCCTCCTATTTTCCTGTAAGATAGAGTTCTACACTCATTTTCACTGTATTATGTTATTTCTTCTTTGAACCAATTCTGATGAAAGTAAGAGTTCACTGACTCACCCTCTCCTCACCCTTTCCCTCCACTGTAAAAGCTTTTTTGTTTTTTGCTTCTTTTTATGGCAGATAATTTATACCATTCCACTTTTCTTTTTCCCTTTCTCCAAGTATATTCCTCTCTCACCCTTTCATTTCATTTTTTAAGATATTATGCCTTCATATTCAACTCACACCTGGACCCTCTCTATATAGTCCTTCAAACTGCCATAATAATGAGAAAGTTCTAATAAGTTACAAGTATCATCCTCCCATTTGGGATGTAAACAAATAAACCTTATTAATCCTTTGTGCTATTCCTTTCCTGATTACCCTCTTATGCTTCACCTGAATAGTGTATTTAAAAAAAAATCAAATTTTCCATTCAGCTCTGGTCTTTTCATAGTGGATGCCTGAAAATCCTCTTTTTTCAGGGAATGTCCATCATTTTCCCTGAAGAATTATACTCAGTTTTGTTGGGCAGGTGATTCTTGGTTGTCATCCTAGCTCCATTGGTCTCTGGAATATCATATTCCAAATCCTGTGTTTCTTTAATGTAGAAGCTGCTAAATCTAGTGTTGTCCTGACTGTGGCCCCACTATACTTGAGTTGTTTCTTTCTGGATACTTGCAATATTTTCTCTTTGACCTAGGAGTTCTGGAATTTGGCTATCATATTTCTGGGGGTTTTCATTTGGGGATCTCTTTCAGGATGTGATGCATGGAGTCTTTCAATTTCTATTTTACATTCTGGTTCTAGAAAAACATAACAGGTTTCCTTGATAATTTCTTGAAAGATAATGTACAGGCTCTTTTTTTGACTGTAACTTTCAGGTAGACCAATAATTTTTAAGCTATCTTTCCTGAATCTATTTTCCAGGTCAGTTGTTTTTCCAAGGAGATATAACACATTTCCCTTTGTAATTTTTCTTTTTGTTTATTTGTTTGTTTTGCTTTATTTTTTTCTTGATTTCTCATAAAGTCATTAGATTCCATTTTCTCAATTGTAATTTTTAAGAAATTATTTTCCTCAGTGAGTTTTGTACCTCCTTTCCTATTTGGCCAATTTTGCAATTTAAGACCTTGTTCTCCTCATTAGCTTTTTATATTTCCTTTTGTACCACTCTCATTTCTTTTCCTAATTGTTTCTCTATCTCTCTTACTCAATTTTCAAAATTTCTTTTGAGCTCTTCCGTAGTCTGAGACCAATTCTTCTTTTTCTTGGAGATTTTGGGTATTGGAGCTTTGACTTTGTTATCTTCTGAATGTGCTTTGATCTTCCTTGTCATCATAGCATGTAGAGGGCCAGTATTTAATAAGTCCACGTACGGAAAGAGTCCAGTCCAGTTATTACTTGAGACCTGGACTGAACGTGGACTTATCCAGTCCTGGCCCTCTACAATAGTAACTTTTTATGATCAGAATCTTTTTTTCCGTTGCCTGCTCATTTTCCTAGTCTGTTACTCAGTTTTTAACTCTTTGTTAAAGTGGGGCTCTGCTTCTAGGGTGGAGGGTGCCCTGTCCCAAGCTTCAGGGGTTTTGTGCAGCTGTTTTCAGAACCAGGAACCTGACCAGAAACCCTCTTTTCTGCCCCACTGTAAGATCTTCTGTACTAGTGTTACTACTGGGCTTATGTCCCAAAGAGATCATAAAGAAGGGAAAGGAACCTGTATGTGCACGAAGGTTTGTGGCAGCCCTCTTTGTGGTGGCCAGAAACTGGAAAATGAGTGGATGCCCATCAGTTGGAGAATGGCTGAATAAATTGTGGTATATGAATATTATGGAATATTATTCTTCTGTAAGAAATGACCAGCAGGATGATTTCAGAAAGGCCTGGAGAGACTTACACGAACTGATGCTGAGTGATATGAGCAGGACCAGGAGATCATTCTATACTTCAACAACAATACTATATGATGATCAATTCTGATGGACCTGGCCATCCTCAGCAACGAGATCAACCAAATCATTTTCAATGGAGCAGTAATGAACTGAACCAGCTACGCCCAGTGAGAGAACTCTGGGAGATGACTAAGAACCATTACATTGAATCCCCAATCCCTCTATTTATGCCCACCTGCATTTTCGATTTCCTTCACAGGCTAATTGCACAATATTTCAGAGTCTGATTCTTTTTGTGCAGCAAAATAACGGTTTGGTCATGTATATAAAAAAAAAAATCTTCTGTGCTAAAGCAAGAGGGTCCAAAGAGATCTCCAAAGGACTCCTTTGGAGTCCTCCTCCAAAATCCTGCTTGGGATTTTGCTGTTGTTGCTGACTGCTATATAGTGTAATAAACCTTTGTCCAAGTGGCCTGATGTGGAATAAACTTAGGAGAAGAATCACTTCTTCTGGAGAAGCAGTTGGTCCCAGAGCTCATGAATTCAAAAAACACTTGAACCCTATTTGACCAAAACTGCCGGGGAAGTAGGGTTAGACCGGCATCTGAGGTCGCACACCATATAGATTCGAATAGATGTTTGAGATAAATCTCCAAAAGATCATAAAGAGTTTCAATAGAGAAAGACAGGAGACACATCTCAGAGCTAGAGCCAGAGAGACAATTCCTAACCAAACGAGACAAGCAGGAGATCGTAAATGGGACCCAACTTTCAACTGGACAGCCTCGGATCAGACCGACAGCCTCCAAACACTAATCCCAACTAAAAGTTCTGTGGACCAGTTCTCACATCTCAAGTGACAAAGATGGCGAATGACAGAAATGGTCCTTGGGGAAGGGCTGCAGAAGGAGGGGACGTGGGTGGGAGACTGGGACCTAGAGAGCTCCTTGCTAGGCCTTCAAGGCCCAGGGAGGTCAAAGTCAAAAATGAAACGAGAATGACTGCTCCCAACTGGGAAATGAGGAGCGAGAACCTTGTAGTGCTGGAAGAGAAAACAAATGGGAAAAGGGATATTTGTGAAGTGCCGAGCCCCGTGTTTAACACAGAAATGGTCAGGAAAGGTTCTTCCTTCCCTGGTGAAATGGGATGAAAGCAAATATAAAAGGAAAACTGAACAACCGGTCCAACTGTCTTTTTTGGACAATTTATCTTTAGACTTGATTTCCCTGAGGTAGGGCCTAGTTTTGGCCTTTCTTTGTATTCCACAGCTTAACCTCAAGTCAACACACAGAGGAGCTTAGGAAAGGCTAGTGGACTTTCAGTTACATGGACTTAAAAAATGAAGCATAAGAGAAACTGCATCAGACCAGCCTTCGGGAGCCTCCGGGTAGAGCTGTAGGGATGAACAAAGAAGGAGGGTACTCTCAGGCAGTGGGGAGTCCCCTTGACAACTTTGGAAAAGAGGAGCAGGGCTTGAAGGGGGACCTTTCTCCTTTCCTCCGAGGCCGAATGCTCATCTCTGTTGGATCCACTCCTGGCAATGCTCGTCCTGTCCCAGCTTTGCTCCCCTTGCTTGGTCCCAAGGGACGTTGGAAGCTTCGGTCGCGAGCAGCGTGGAGTCGCAAACAGCCAGGACGTCGCGATGATGGTGACGACGACGGTAACGAATATTTCCTTAGCTCTCAAAGGACTGAACTGAGAGCAATCGCTACATCTTCTTTTAAAGAAAAACCTTTAAGACTCACTCTTAAAATTAATGTGAAACCCCTGGGGAGGCGAGAGAGCCGACAGCTCAGCCTTCAAGGAGCTTAGCGGAGGGAGGCTGGGAGAGAGTATGAGGGGCTCACAGATGAGTGACTGTGGGATCTAGAGCCAGCAGGGATCTGGGGGCATTCACATGGCTGGGGGGGGGGGAACCCCTACAGATGGGGGGAGGGATCGGGACAGTCATCTCATAGGAAGTGACATTGAGCTCAGCTTCAAAGACAGCTGTACCTTCCAAAAGAAGCAGAGAAATAGAAGGACATTCAAGCAAAGTCGTGGAGGTGGGAAATTAGAGTGCGGGTAGGAGGAGCAGCTGCAAGCCAGTTTAGCCAGAACTTGCCATCAGCCTGGAAAGAGAGCCGCAGCCAGGTGGGGGAGAACTTTCCTTCCTCCTTTTTTAATCAGAGCCGTGCATAACTGGACCACTGACTCTTGCCTAGCCTTGGGCTTCCCCTCCTCCCCCCACCCCCACCCCCAGGTGGCAGGCCAGCCAGTATGTTATACATGCTCAAATATATGTTAACTCCAATATGTGTAAACATATTTAGGCAATTCTCTTGTTGCACAAGAAAACCCAGATCAAAAAGGAAAAAAATGAGCAAGAAAACAAAATGAAGCGAATGGCATCAGGCAGAGTGCGAAGGCCGCGCTGTGGGCCCCGCTCGCCGCTCTCGCCATCACCGAACCACTGGGACTGGTCTGGCTCCTCCCACTGTTGAGGGGAGCCCGGCCGTCAGAAGTGACCATCCTACCCACAAACAGGACGGCAGCAACAACTGGGGCTCATGGGGGGGAGCTTTTTGCAGGTGGGCGTTGGCTGGGGGGGCGCTTTCTAGGCAGGGCATGAAGTGAGCATGTGGGGGGTCCATTCAAGGAGGGGAGGGGGTGGGGAGGCAGAGTAGGACCAGGGAGTCATGGCTTGGCTGACCCTCGGGGAGGCTTTCCTGGCAAGGGCCATTGGAGGGACCCCAGACGGATGATGAGCAAACCCCTCCTGGGCCACCGCCTGTGCCATGGGCAGAGGGGATGGGGACTGGGCCTGGGCTCGGGCAAGGCAGGTCACTGTGAGCCTGTTTTTGCAACTGGAAAAGGAAGCTCCCAAAGGGAATCCCAGAGTGAACAGTCACGAGAATGGAAGAGCCTCCCTTTCTTTACCCAGAAATAGGAAGAACTAAAGAGGTTTTTTAATGTAAAAAGCTTTCTAGACTTCCCCTCCCTACAAGGTGGATTAGGTGCAGAACAAAAGGGAACAAAAGGATTAAGGGCAGGAACCGACCTTTGCAAAGCCAGGAAGGGCCTGGCCCAGCCTGGATCCACCTAAACACTGGGAGCTCTTTCCATTCAGAGGGAAATGCCCTGTCATTTTCCTTCCCCCATTCAGAAAGACCGGATTCCTCCCAAGGCAGGAGGATTAAGCCCCGCCACCTTCCTTGCCCCCAGCCAAGGTTGGAGCTACCCCGGCGCGGCCTCGGGCCTTCGGGCCTTGGTGGCAGGGGGCCCGAGGCTTGGGGCGGAGGTCCCCGTGACCACTCGTGAACACCCGGCAGGGAAGGGCCCAACCATGAGAGCTGCCATCGTTGCTGTGCCCCCTTGGCGGGACAAATGGCAGTGACCCACGGAAGGTAATGGAGTTACTTCTCCTGGGCGAGGAGCCCAGTGGGGGGGGGGGGGGGGGGGCCAGTGTTTTGTACTTGGGCCCCCTTTGCTCATCCCCCATTGCAGACCAGAGCCACCGGCTAGGTGGGAGGTGATGGGGGAGGGGCAAGGCAGGTAACCTAGAGCGGGCTGGGGCTGCCCAGAGACACCCATAGAGATGGTGATTCTGTCTGGGAGTGTGAGCCCTGAGGGTCCCGGCCCAAAACCCAGAGGAGGAGAGTGACCAGTCCAAGGGTGCAGAGAGTTCCAGGACCTTGAGGACTGAGAAGGGCCCCTGAGGTCACCATGGCGAGCGGCTTGGCTAGATACGGAGGCGAGCGAGGGCAGGGGAACCGAGGGGAGGCAGCGGCCCCCTCTTGGGGGGCGTCGGAGGAAGGGGGTTCCCGGGCTCACCCAGGGACCAGGGTGGGTGCAGACAGGAAGCAGCAGGGCCGGAGCACATTGCCGGCACTCGCCTGCCCCTCTCCTGCTTCGGCCGGGCCCTTCCAGAACCTCCCAAGGAGCCCCCGTCCTCTGGGTCCCATTGGGCTTTCCTCTGTGGATTTTCTCCCACGAGAAGGCAAGCTCCTGGCAGGCAGGGCCTCCCCTTGTACTGCTGCTCCCCACCGGGGCCTGGGAGGCCCCACTGCTTTGGTCCAGAAGGGCCCAGATTGGGGATTGTGTAAATGACTACAGCCGGTTCTGGCAGACCCCAAGGGACCCCGGAACCAATCTCTGGGCTCGGCCGTGGGCAGCAAGCCCGGGGGGAGGGGGGAAAGGCCCCCGGAGTGGAGGGGCCCGTTTCCCAGAGTAGGACCAGGGCCTTTTCATAAGAGGATGCTGGGAAGGAGCCCCCCCCCCTCTGCGCTTACAAATGGAGGCCAGCCACAGGAGGGTTGCTTACACAGACTTTATTTAGGGTCACGGGGTAGGGGAGCAGTCCCTAGAAAGTCCCCAGGAATGCCCGGAGCAGGCGCAGCTGCTGCGGGCAGGAGCCTGGGGGTCCTCCCGGGGTTCCTGGCGAGCACACCAGGGGCCTGTGCTTCACAGACGGACGAGACAAACACACAGACAGACGAGGGGTCCTCCTGGGGAGGAGTGAGCAAGGGGGGGAGGGGAAGAGGCCTGGGCTGGACTCAGCCGGGTCCGAGAGGTGCTTGGCCGCCCCGACGCGCCGGGGCTCGCGGTCAGACCAAGGAAGCAGCACCCCCAGGCCAATCCTTGAAGGTGGAGGCACCTCTGGGCTGCTCGAAGCCCAGAAAACATGCTTCTGGGAGGGGGGGGGGGGAAGAGGGGTCCTGCTTCGCGGCCCCAGGTGGCAGCCCAGCCCTGCAGGTGCTCAGTGGTCCTCATTGCTTTCCTCTGCACTATCGAATCCTCCAGCCGCCCCTGGGCCAAAGCCAAGTGTAGGGCCGCTGGAATGAAAAGCAGACTTGGGGTGAGCCCGGCACTCGAGACCCCTTGCACACGGCTCGATGGCTTACAGAGGCCTGCCCCCCCCAGTCCAGAAGGGGGCTCGTGCCACGGGTCTCCCCCCAGGAGGGGGGGAGGGGCTCCAGCTCTCTGCTGCCTCTGTGGGCCTCCAAGCTCTGCAAGCTCCCAACTGCCCTTCCTGAGACCCGTGCCCTTCTCCCTTTGAAGCCCCAGATGCTGTTCAGGAGGGGCCCGGCCTCTTCTCCGCTCCCTGAGGGAGCAGACCCTCTTCTGCAGGAGCCCACCAGTTGAGCCAGCTCCCTCATGGCTAAGAGATCACCGTCCAATGCTCCAGCAGCAGCTCCCACCCTCCCTCCTCTCTCTCAGCCTGCCCGGGGAAGCAGTGTCCCCAGTGAACACGGGTCATCCCAGTGACACGTCGAGGGTCATCGCCGCCACTGTCTCTGCTTTGGTCCAGGCCGTGAGCAGACCCTGGCCCGGCTCCCCCCAGAGACGCCCTCCGCTGGCCAGCGAGTGTGTAAGGTCCCCAGACCCCAAGCCCGTCCCTCTCCTCCCTGAGCTGCAAATGCATCTAAGTTTTATCCCCCCTCAGTGAGTCAGCCCCCAAGCAGGTCTCGGGGCGACCCCAAGGGAAGGCTGGGAAATGTGTGCTGAAATCCAAGTGTAAACTTGTCCCGAGAGCTTCAGCCGGGGTCAGGGGCGCCGGACTTCAAATCCCCTCAGACTGGCTGTGGGGTCTCTGTCTGCCTCAGTTTGCCTTTATTCCCCCTAAACTAATCCCCTCCCTTAGTGTGGTTGGAGATTCTAAGGAGACCCTGTGGCCCAAAGGGCTCTGGGGATGCTGCTGCGTGATCCCCCCAAGTGCTCGGCCCTTCCCTGGGGTCTGGGGCTGCCCCAGGAGCCTCTTTTGTGAAGCGTGTGTCTGTAGAGGGCTCTGGGACCCTTTGGGGGAGGGGCGGGTGTTGAACAGGTTTGAGAAGGCTTCGCGCCAGCGCCCAAACTCAGCAGCCGAGAGGGCTCCGGCTCCGTGGTCTCAGCCCCGCTCTCCCGGCCCCGCTCCCGGGCTCTCCTCTGGGCGGAGACTGTGTGAGGGAGAGACGGGGCGGGGACGGGGCAGAGAAAGCCGGACTCCCAGGCTCCTGACCTGAGGCTGGAGATGTCATCCTCAGGGGGCTCGGGGTCGCTGCCGGCCTCCGACTCGGGATCCTCCTCTTCCTCCCCCATGTCCTCCTCCCCCATGGGCTCCTCGTCCGGTTCGTCCTCAGTCTCGTCCACCGGCTCCTCCTCAGCCTCCTCCTCCACGGTCTCCTCCATGGCCTCCTCCGGCTCCTGGCCGCCGTCCCCTCCAGCTCCTACTCCCACCCCAGCGCCCTGGGAGGCAGAGGCGGCCGAAGCCGAGGCCGAGGCCGCCGAGGCGGAGGCGGAGGCCGATTCCTTCGCAGAAGCCTCGGAGGCGGACCCCGCAGAGGCCGAGGCCGAGGAGGCAGAGCCCTGCTGGCCGGAACTGCGGAGGAGAGGGACTGGGGCGTGAGAGCCCTGCAGCCCCCCCCTCACCGATGACGCCCCTCTGGCGTCCTCTGTAGATGCTCAGGCCCGGATGTCCACCGCCCCTCCCCGGCCCCTCCCCCCACCCATCCCCATCGACCTCCCCCTCCCCTCGCGCTCCTCCGGCCCCCGCCCCCTCCCGCTCTCCGCGGCCTCCGCCCCTTCCCCTCCTCTTTCCCCCCACCTCCGTTTATCCCCGCAATGATCAGATGCCCCCTCCTCTCTCCACTCCCCCCTTCCCCGTCGGTCCCCGAGAATGATCGCCATCCTCTCCCGTTTCCATCCGTCTCCAATAGTGATCGACATCCCTCTTCTTTCCCGTCTCCATCCATTTCCAACAGTGATCGACATTTCTCTCCCCCGCTCCCATCTATGCCCAGTAACGCTCGGCGTCCTCCTTTCTCCGCTTTCCATCCATCCCCAATGATGACCGACCGCCCCCCCCTCCCCGCCCCGATTTATCCCAATGGTGAGGGGCCACCTCCCGCCTCCCCCACCCCCCTCCTCTCCCGTCCCCATAATAATCGGCCCCCTCCCTCCTCTCCGCGCTCTCCCTAGTCCCCCGTAAGGATCCTGCCCCTCCCGGTTGTCCCCTTGCCCGCCCCTCCCGCCCGGCCAGGGGTCGCCCGCCGCCCCCCCTACCTCTGGCTGTCCGGGGGCGAATCGAACCAGAGATGGGCGGGGTAGTGGTGGATGCGGATCAGATGGTCCGTCTGCTCCTCGGGGCTCATGAACTTGTCGGTGCAGCCCCACACCGGGCACTGGTAGTAGAAGGGGATGGGGCGGCGCTCGCGTGCGGCCGCCGCCCGGGTGGGCGAGGAGGGCACGGTGCCGTGGCGCTCCAGGAGGTGGATGTCCAGCAGCTGGTCCGAGGGGAACGAGCGGCGGCAGAAGGAGCACGCGTTCTGGTGCAGCGTCTGGTAGTGACGCACGTAGCCCGGCAGGGAGTCGAAGACCCGATCGCAGCCCCCGATGTGGCAGCAGTAGGCGGGCACCCTGCGGGGAGAGCCGCTCGCTAGCCCCGCCGCCGCCCGCCGCCCGCCGCCCCTCGCCCGGACCCGCCGCGGACCCGCCGCCTGCAGCTCCCCCACCCCCGGCGCGGGCGCCGAGACCACCTTCGGGTGCTCAGAGTGTCTCGTAGGGTCCCCATCCTGGAGAGCGGAGGGCCGAGGAGGGCGCGACCAGCGATGCGGACCGAGACCCGATCACCACGACGATGACGAACCTTTTTCTACGACGAACCTTTTTCTTACCTCCCACACCCTGCCCACCCCCCGCAAACCCCGCCTCTCCGCCTCGGTCTGGCCGCAAACCCCGCCTCTCCGCCTCGGTCTGGCCGCAAACCCCGCCTCTTCGCCGCAGTCTGCCCGCAAACCCCACCTCTCCGCCTGTCCCTCACCATAAGGCCGCCCCGCCGCCTGTCTCTCACCGTAGGCCCCGCCTCCCCGCCTGTCTCTCACCGTAGGCCCCGCCTCCCCGCCTGTCTCTCACCGTAGGCCCCGCCCCTCCCCTGTCTCTCACCGTAGGCCCCGCCTCTCCACCTGTCTCTCACCGTAGGCCCCGCCCCTCCCCTGTCTCTCACCACAGACCCCGCCTCTCCACCTGTCTCTCACCGTAGGCCCCGCCCCTCCCCTGTCTCTCACCACAGGCCCCGCCTCGCCACCTGTCTCTCACCGTAGGCCCCGCCTCTCTGCTTAAGTCTCAAACCAAGGCTCCACCCTTGCCTTAGTTTCTCTCCAAACTCTGCCCATCTCGCTTTAGGGCCCGCCCCAGATCCCGCCCCTCAGCCCAGCTCCCATTCGAAGCCCTGCTCTGAGCCCACGTGACCTCAGACAGCTGGTGTCCCGGCGCAGGCTCAGGCTCCGGGGCGCGAAGCAGAAAGGGGCGGCCTCTGGCAGCGAGGCGGTGAAGTGCGCGTAGCCGGGGGGAGGGGGTGACTCAGAGGATATCCCCAAGCCGAGCCGGGGCCCGGGAGGGTCAGCAGCCCGGGGGCCGCTCCATTTCTCTCTATTCTTTCCCCTACTGTGCCCCCGTCGGGTCAGAGCCCGGAGGCGGGAGGGAAAAACTCGGAACGTCACTTCCGGTCCGGGAACAACTTCCGGGTCGTGTCTGAGCCGGAGGCGGGAGCCGACAGGCACTAGAAGGAGCGCAGGAGCGGCCACGGCCGGCTAGGGTGGGTGAGTGAGGAGAGGGCCAGAACCCCCCCCTTCCCCGCGGGTGGGCGCTCCCGCTCCCCGCGCCTGTGTCCTGCCCCCTCCCGCCGCCGGTAAGCGCTGGAGAACTTCCGGTCTCGCGCCCTGAATTAGTGTCCGTGCCTGTGGCCCCGGGACCGGGCGGCCCGAGCGGGGGCTGGAGACGCCCTTTCCCTCCCCCAGCCCCGCCCCCGCCTCCCGGGCGGAATCCCCGCCGGGCTCCGGCCGCTCCTCCCTCTCTCCCCGCTCGCTGGGACCGGCGGCTCCGCCAGGACCGCGGACAGCACCTCCCCCCCTCCCCCGGGGGCGGCCCCACCTCCTTCGGATCTCCGGGGTCTCGGGGTCCCTTCAGCGGCTCCCAAGCTGGTTCCCCCGGAAAAGGCTCCTTGGGGGGGCGCCGCCCTGCGCGGGGCTACCGGGTCTGCATTGGGGAAACTGCCGGGGGGAGGGGCTGCGCGCGGCTCCCCAGCCCGTGGGGACCTTCCGTGGGGGGGGGGGGGGGCGCCTGGCTGCGCGCTCCCAGCCACTTAGCGAGCCCCGCCCCCTCCCCCGGAGGAGAGCCCGGAGCCCGGCCTGAGGCGGCCCCCCGACCTGCCAGCGCTCTTGGCCGCCCCGGAGGCCCAGAACCCCAGGTCCCAGCCCCACGGGGCCCCTCCAGTGCTGGGAGGGAGCCTCTCCCGCCCGCGGGGCGGGGCCCTCCCGCTGTTCCCCGGGAGGACCCGGCCCGGCCCGCCCCCCTCCCCTCCCCCCGCCCCCTGCGCCCCTCCCCCCCAGGCCTCCCGGGTTCCCCCCGCCCCGTGGGCCCCCAAAGGGGCCCCAGCCAAGCGAGTTCCCACCCGACGTGAACAGCTGCTGGCTTGGCGGGTGCAGGGGGCGGGCGTCACCGGCTGCTGCAGAAGAACCGGACGCCCCCCACCACCCTCTCCGCGCGCCAAGGTCGCCCGCCCCCCCGGTGCCGCCTGCCTGCGCCCTTTCCCGGGCCGGGGCCTCTGCGACCCTTGCGGGCTTTCTGGGGGGCGGCGGGAGCCCGGGCTCTGTGCCCCTGCCGGCCGTGATGGGGCCCCCGGCGGGAGGCCACCAAGCAGATGCCCGCCACCCGCTGTCTGTGCCGGGCCTCCACCCTTTGCGGGCTGGGGGGCCCGGGCCGGCCCCTGCCCCGGATGGGGGCCCCGGGCGAGGCCCCCAAGCAGATGCCCGCCACCCTGCGTGCCGGGGCCCTGCGACCCTTTGGGGCTTTTCTGGGGGCTGGCCCGGGCCGGCCCCTCCGGCCGTGATGGGGCCCCGGAGGCCAACAGATGCCCCCCCCCTGTCTGTGCCGTCTTGGGACCCACCGCCTTTGGGGCTGGGGCCTGGGGGGGCTCTGCCCTGGGGGTGGAAGGCCCCCAGACTCCCAGAGCCGGGGGGGGCAGGCTCAGAGCATCTTTCCCCCAGACCAGTTTGTCCCAAGTGCCCAAGGCCCAGGCCTTACTCTATCCAGAGAGAGCCACGGGCCGCTTTCAGGGTCACTGATGGTCTCTGGGCCGTGGCGGGGGCCTCCTGCCCCCCGCAGTGTGGCCTTGGGGGAGGGGCAGCCTTTGTCTCGGGTCCTGACATTTTTCCCCGGTTAAAATGCGGGTTCTCCCACCCCTGAAGATTTTGAAAATATGACGAGCTGAAATCAAAGAACGCCCGCAATCTGGACCCGCTTGGTCACCTCTAAGCTCACGAAGACCGGAGGGGCGCCTGGCAGGGAGAACCCTCCCGGTCCACCAGGCCATCTCCCCGGCTGCCCCAGTCTTCTTTGTGCCGCCCCCAAGGCCCCACCCTGCGGAGCCTCCCAAGGGGAGCAAACGGGGTGGCCTCTGGGGGTGCAAGGGCCCAGACCCGCCATCCCGGGCTGCCCCCGGGGGGTCCGGTCAGAACCCACCTTGATCCGGGAACGGTTGCTCGGTTCCAGTCTTCAGTACCCCGAGAAGCCAAAGAGGGGCCGGCCGCCGCCGGCCGCAAGTGCGGCCCCCCACTTAGTGTCCCCAGGGGCCTAAGATCTCCATGAGGAGCTGGAGGATCCAAGGCTGGGGCAAGGCGGGCCACGGCCCCAACTTGCAACAGGTGGGCCCTGACCTCTGTCCGGCTTTGTCCTCGGGAGCCCCGGCTGCCCGCCCGACGGGTAGCGAAGAATGGGGCCGGGGGCTGGCTCCCGGGCACTGAGGGTGGCGCATCCTGGTTGGCGAGGGCAGCTGGCAGAGTCAGGCTCCTGCTGAACTTTGAAAGCTAAAGCAAGGAAGTCCTGGGGGCTCCCGGGACAGGCAGGGCAGCGGAGTCAGAAACAGGCCTACCTTTGAGAACAAAATGCCCTCCAGGGAGGGAGGAGGAAGAGGGTCCTGTGGGAGGGGTCGGGGCTGAGAGAGAGCTGAGGGCGCTTAAGGACCAAGCCTGGGAGAGGGAAGCTGGCCTTGGGGTCCGAGTCTGGCTGGGAAAAGCGGGGAGAGCAGCCTCTTGGGGGTGGTCCGCCAGCTGGCCCCCTTCCCTAGGGTCACCTTTTTACCCAGAACTCTTCCTGCTTCCGGTCTTTTTTGTCCTGTGTACTGGTGGAGCCCCGGATGCAGCCCCTCACCATGACCTTGGGCAGCAGGGTCAGCGAGGGTCTGGGAGGGTGACAGCAGCTGCAGCCTAGAACCCCCCAATGGGAAGAGGAGGCGCGCCCCAGCTCCTTCCCTGCCCTTGGCCCTGGAGGGGGCTTTGCCGGACCAGGCCCCGGCTTGGCCAGACCCTCACTCTCTGTGGGCCCCCGGGCCTGGGGCGATTGTGACTGTGAGCAGGCCGCTCTCCTCCAACGGCACAAAGGGGAAGCCCTACCTGGTGCTTTCCTCCTTAACAACCCAAACCCTCAGTCTCAGGAACTGACGCGGAAGCTGCTCCGGGACAAACAGAGCAAGAGGAACTCTGGCCACCACCTGCCCGTGTTCCCCTCCTGGGTCTACGAGAGGCCCACCCTGATCGGGGACTTCTTGGTGGGCTCCGGGGTCGGCTCGGACTCACCTGCTCCCATCGGTACGTCCGTCCCAGGGCAGGGAAGCAGCCCCCGAGGGGCCCGGGAGCCGGGGCCTGGGGGGGGGCCGGAGGACTCCCTGCTCTTCCCCCCCGGGACCCTTTGTAAAATAGAGTGCCTTGGCCTGGGCGGGTGGGCTTGGGGGCCTCCCCAATGTTCCCCACCCAGCCCAAGCCCTGGCAATGGCCCCGGACTCTGATGCTGTGGTGATTCTGTTTCCTTCCTGGGGGCTCCACGCTCCCTGGGATCGAGGCCGCCCGGCTGTTCTGGGGCCTCAGCCACAGGGCCTCCCTGCTGGGCAGCATTGTCCAGAGGGGCTTCTCCCCCTCCTTCTCCCTGCGTGAGGGGGCTCTGCAAGTCCCCCCGGGACCCCGTCTGACTCTCCTTTGGCCACTTCACTGCTCCTCCTCCCCTGAGCCGGGACCCCTCTGACAAGGCCCCTGGGCCCAGACCCTCCAGGGAGGCCGCTGGATCTGGAGCCGGGATCCCTCTGGGGAGGCTGCTGGGCCAGCACCTGGCAGTTCTCGGGAGCTGGAAAGTGACGGAGCTCTGTGCCCTTTGCCGAAGGCAGCCTGCCCTTGGCCTCCCAGGAGGCCACGGTCGTGGAGGACCTGCTGTACCTTCTGGTGGGCGTGGACGGACGGTACATCACGGCGCAGGCGCTGCTCGGCAGGCAGAGCCGCACTTTCCTCGTGGACCCCAACCTGGACATGTCTGTGAAGGAGCTGGTGAACCGAATCCTCCCAGTGGCTGCCAGTTATTCCACAGTGACCAGGTGTGTGCCTGGTATCGGGCTTGACCCTCCAGGCCCCGGCCCAGCCTCCCCCCACCTTTGCCCCGTCGGGAGCCTTCTCCTTCAGCTGTCTTCTCTTCAGGGACTACTGTCCAAGAGAGGTTCCCCTTCTCCTCCAGAGGCTCCTTCCTTCAGGTTTGGTTTGGGTCAGACTGTCCAGGCGGCCGGCCAGGCCCCCGAGTGACCAGCACGGAGTCTCCATCACCGCAGATCCTGGTTTCCCTCCCCGGGGGCTGGCTGGCCAGACCAAGGCAGGCTGGGCCTGGGACGGCGGCTGAGCCCCTCACTGGGGCTGCCCTTGCTGACTTCACGCCATTCAGTCGGCCCCTGATGTGCCGGGGCTTGGCCCTTCCTTGTGGTCTGACCCCTGCCTTGTGGGCCCAGGCTCCTCTCTGGCCTCTCTGAGCTGACCTCCCCCCCTTACTGGCCAAGACTTAGGGGAAGGCTGATCTTCTTGCCCCCCATCCTGCTGGGCGTGGCTCCCCGGGGGTCCCTGCTCCTCCTGGGCGCCCCTTGTCTCCCTGGCCGGCTCTTCCTGCTCCTGCCCATACCCACCAGCCCTGCTCCGGAGCCCCCGCTGGCCCTAGGCCGTGACAGCCATCCCCCCCGACCACAGGGGGCCTCTCTCTCCCCGGGGGCCACACTCTCCCCAGATGGACCGGGCAGGGAGGGCCGGGAGAGGAGCCCGACCTCCGAGCCGCCCGGCCTCCCCTGCAGGTTCATTGAGGAGAAGTCCTCCTTTGAGTACGGCCAGGTCAATCACGCCCTGGCGGCCGCCATGCGGACACTGGTCAAGGAGTACATGATCCTGGTCACTCAGCTGGAGCACCTGCAGAGGCAGGGCCTGCTCTCCCTGCAGAAGCTCTGGTTCTATATCCAGCCCACCATGCGCACCATGGAGATCCTGGCCTCCCTTGGTGAGCCTCCCCCGGCCCTTTGAGGGGCAGGCACGGCGACCCGGCTCCCAGGAGACCTCAGGGCGTCAGGAGACAGCCCTGGAGCCTCCCCGGGGGCTGGGGGGACCTGCCTCTCCAGGCAGAGGTTTCTGTGAAGTCGGGGTGGGAGGGGCTCCCCGAGTCTCGGTGTGAAGGTCCCTGGGGTGAAGCTTCGATAGGCCCGGCTCCATGGCACAGTGGCCG
Organism: Sarcophilus harrisii; assembly: GCF_902635505.1. Taxonomy (NCBI): domain Eukaryota; kingdom Metazoa; phylum Chordata; class Mammalia; order Dasyuromorphia; family Dasyuridae; genus Sarcophilus; species Sarcophilus harrisii. The sequence continues at coordinate 661,627,596 of NC_045427.1, read as the reverse complement.
GGGGGAGGGTGTCCGTGACCTCCAGCCACTCTGGCCCCATCAGCGACCCGCTGTTTCTCGGCGAGGCTCTTGGGTCCTGTCGGTCCCGGCCGTTCCCCTGGAAAGACAGAGCTTGGGCCCCCGGCAGTGAGATGGCTCTGGGAGAGGGGCTACCCCAGGGGTCATCCCTGCCCGGCTCAGGGAGCAGCCTCCCTTCCCTTCCCGCAGCCACCTCTGTGGACAAAGGTGAGTGCCTGGGGGGCGCCACCCTGAGCCTCCTCCACGACCGCAGCTTCAACTACACGGGGGACAGCCAGGCCCAGGAGCTCTGCCTCTACCTGACCAAGGCCGCCAGCGTGCCCTACTTTGAGATCCTGGAGAAGTGGATCTACCGCGGGATCATCAATGACCCCTACAGGTCAGTGCCCCGGGCCCGGGTGGCGCTGTCAGTGCTTGTCCATGGGAGGCCGCGGCCCCAGCTTTATCCTGCCCGGGCCCCCTGTGCCCTGCCTGGATGTCTCTGTCTGGATGCCCCCGGCCCCCACAGCACCCCTGATGCGCCCCCCCCACCCCTCGCTGCACCCCCCGCTGGCCAGACACGAGGGGGCGGCTCTGTGCCCGAGCTCTCGCTCACTTCCCCCCCTCCCCGACCCAGCGAGTTCATGGTGGAGGAGCACGAGCTGCAGAAGGAGAAGATCCAGGAGGACTACAACGACAAGTATTGGGACCAGCGGTACACCGTGGTGCAGCCCCAGATCCCTTCCTTCCTCCAGAAGATGGCCGACAAGATCCTCAGCACAGGTGGGGGGCTTCTGTCTCCCATCTTTCTCCCTCTCCCCCGTCCCTCCTTTCCCCACCCCCAACCGGTTTCTGGGCCCCCAGAAACTAGTCAGGGTGGCGCTGGTTCCTGGGCTCTGCCCGCCCCCTCCCAGGGCGGCGCCATGTCCCCAGCCCTTTGCCCTCTTGCTCAGGCCGGGGTCCACGGCAGGGGGCTCTGGGTGAGCCCGGGTCACAAGGCAGGGCCTCTGGGGGCCTCCTTTTAGTGGCCATTCCCCTCACCCATGACACCCCTCCCCCAACCGGGTAGTCAAGTAGGGCTAAGAGCTGGGGCAGGAGTGGCGGGGGTGGGGGGGCACTGACAGAGGGCTGGGGAGCTCCCCGAGGCCGGGCCCGGGACCCCGAGGGACTTCGTGGCTCGGCAACCGTCTCGACCGGCCCCCTCCTTCCAGGCAAGTACCTGAACGTGGTCCGAGAGTGCGGCCATGACGTGACGTGCCCCGTGGCCAAGGAGATCGTCTACACGCTGAAGGAGCGCGCCTACGTGGAGCAGATCGAAAAGGCCTTCAACTACGCCAGCCGCGTGCTGCTGGACTTCCTGATGGAGGAGAAGGAGCTTGTGGCGCACCTGAGGTGACGGCCGGGGCCCCCTCCTGGTGTGGCCCCTCACGTGACCCCCTGGCACGGCCCACCCCTCTCATGTGGCCCCCACGATTCCCCCTCCTGGTGTGCCCCCCCCTCCCTCCACGCCTCCTCGGAGCTCCAGCCCGCTTCTGGGGGCCCGGCTCGGCAGCGTCTCCCGGGGTCTCCGCAGGTCCATCAAGCACTACTTCCTCATGGACCAGGGCGACTTCTTCGTGCACTTCATGGACCTGACCGAGGAGGAGCTCAAGAAGCCCGTGGATGACATCATCCCGACCCGGCTGGAGGCGCTGCTGGAGCTGGCCCTGAGGATGAGCACGGCCAACACGGACCCCTTCAAGGATGACCTGAAGGTGGGGGGGGGGGGGCGCCCCGAGGCTCCATGAAGACAAGGCCTGGGAGCACCCCGAGGCTCTGGGAGCACAAAGGTGGGGAGTACCATGAAGCTCCTGGAGCACAAAGTCGGTGTGGCCACTTCCAGGCCTCTGAGCTGCGAGGGCCTGGCGGGGGCCGGCCCCTCGCTGCCTCTCTCTAGGACTCTGCCTTGGACTCTGTGGACAAGGCTGGCCCTGCTCCAAGCCCCCTCCTTCGTCTCCCCCTCCCAGATTGACCTGATGCCCCATGACCTCATCACACAGCTCTTGCGCGTCCTCGCCATCGAGACCAAGCAGGAGAAGTCGATCCTCAGCGCGGACCCCACGGAGCTGACCCTGAGCGGCCTCGAGGCCTTTTCCTTCGACTACATCGTCAAGTGGCCGCTGTCACTAATCATCAACAGGTAGGGGCGGATCCCCCATCCCCCGCAGAGGGGCCTCTCAGAGCAGGGGGGCCCCGCTTCCAGCCTGGCTCCTTTCCCCCTCCATCATCCGGGCCCCAAGGGTTGGACCCAGAGTGTCCTGGGGCCCCCCAGGGCCTGTAGGGGGCAGCGACGTCACAGGCGTGTGCCCGTGTGTGCCAGGAAGCAGGCGGGCACTTGTGGCGGCGGCTGCCTCATGGAGGGGGCGCATGTGGGCGGGGGCCTATTCCGGCATCAGGCTTCCCCCCCCCCCACCGCTGGCCCCCTCCCTCCCTCCGCCCCAGGAAGGCGCTCACGCGCTACCAGATGCTCTTCCGCCACATGTTCTACTGCAAGCACGTGGAGCGGCAGCTCTGCAACGTCTGGATCAGCAACAAGACGGCCAAGCAGTTCTCCCTGCACTGCGCCAAGTGGTACGTGGGCCCGCAGACCCGGCGCCCCCTCTCTGACCCTCTGCCCCCATCCTGGCCCTCACCAGCTGCCTCCGTTTCCCCCTCTGTGGAGTGGGCGGGATCACGAGAACCGGGGATGCCGACAGATCAGACCCAACAGAAACCTTGGACTCCCAAGGGCGGGGCCTGCGCATCTTGCCCTCTGTGGGCTTGTACCCACAGAGACACTGTGCGCCTGGGCCCCCCCCCCCCAGAGGCTTGGGGGCCGCTCAGACACCAGACCCCCGCCCACACGTCCGTGCATGCCCAGCCCCCGCCTCAACCCCCTCAGGTTCGCTGGGGCCTTCACGCTGAGGCAGCGCATGCTGAACTTCGTCCAGAACATACAGTACTACATGATGTTCGAGGTGATGGAGCCCACCTGGCACATCCTGGAGAAGAACCTGAAGTCGGTGAGCGCTGGGCCCCGGGGGGGGGGGGGGAAACCGTGTCCCTGACCCCGAGGGAGGGGCCCGGGCGGGCCCTGAGCGCCGCCGCTCCCCCGCTCCAGGCGTCCAACATCGACGATGTGCTGGGTCACCACACAAGCTTCCTGGACAACTGCCTGAAGGACTGCATGCTGACCAACCCCGAGCTGCTCAAGGTCTTCTCCAAGCTCATGTCCGTCTGCGTCATGTTCACCAACTGCATGCAGGTCTGTGGGGCGGGGGCCAGAGGGGGGGCTGGGGAGGCCCCGGCGGCAGGGCCCGGCCGCTCTCACTGCCCTCTCCCCCCCAGAGGTTCACCCAGAGCATGAAGCTGGACGGTGAGCTGGGCCGCCCCCCCGTGGAACCCGGCACCATGCTGGGCCCCCCCACAGAGGCCGAACGGGCCGAGGAAGCGCTCAAGAGGAAACTGGCCACTAAGGTAGCGGTCGGGGGGGGGGCCGCGGGGGCTGACCGCAGACTGCACGGGGCCCAGCGGGGGAAGACGGGGGGGGGCCGCAGGGGGAGGGGCACGGGGCCGCAGGTTCAGTCGTGGGCTCTCCCAGCACCTGGCGGAGCATGTGGACGCGCTGCAGATGACCTCGGGCTTCGAGGCCACCATCACCAAGTTCGACAAGAACTTCTCGGCGCACCTGCTGGACCTCCTGGACAAGCTGAGCGTGTTCAGCACTAACGACTGCGAGCACAGCATGGTCAGCGTCATCTCCAGGTGAGGGCAAGGCCGGGGCTGGGAAAGGCCGCCCCCCAGCCCCCTGCCCTTCCTGCTCAGGGCGCCCCTGTCCCCCTGCCCTGAGCCCTCTCGGAGATCACGTGGACCCTGGCCCCTATGGGGGGGGCACGTCTTGTCCTGTCCCTCCCAAGCCCGACTCCGTCTCGTGGCCTCCCACAGCTCTGCTGACCCCCCCTGGCTCCCCCACAAGGGGTCTCCCTGAGGGCTTGGCCCTACCCCCAGGGTAACCGGGCCGGCACCCCCCCCCGCCCTGCCCCCTCCCCTCGGCTTTGCCATTTCCTCTGGGGAGACATCTCCAAATGGATCAGAAAGACCGAGTGTTTATGGGACACCAGCCGTGTGCCCCCTGTCCCCCTCCAAGCTCCTGCTGGGAGGGGTAGGGGTGGGCGTGGGCAACTTGGGGCGCCGGGGAGCCTCACGTGGTCCCCTACCCCTTCCTGCAGGCTGGACTTCAACGGCTTCTACACGGAGCGGCTGGAGCGCCTGTCGGCCGAGAGAAGCCGGAAGGCGGCAGCCCCGATGCCCGTGCCCAGGACGGTGGTGCCCGTGCAGTGAGGGCCAGTGCCTGGAGGGCCACGGCCGTGTGTATCTGAGAGACGGAGATTAAAAGCGCATTTAGGCCGAAGGGTCTCCCGTGTGTCCATGTGGGCCCCCCCTGTGGGGGGTTGGGGAGGGGTGCCAGGGCCCAGCTCTCCCCCCAGCTGCCCCCAGGTGCGACTGAGCCCACAGGGATGATGGTTGGTGGCCGGGAAGGCCTCAGGTCCAGTCTGGGCGGCCTTGGGCCCGTCACTCTGCTTCTGGCTGCCTTGGTTTCCTCTCCTGTAAAATGGGAAGCACGAGGCCTCCCCCCTGAGGGTCACGGGGAGGGTCAGGGGAGGTCCTGCAGCTGTGATGGTGGCCGGGGGCCCATGTTCCATCCCATGGGGGGGCTACTGATGGCCTGTCCCTCACAGGGTCTCAGCTGGGACGGGGTATTTGTACCCCAAGATATGGGGAGGCTGAGGTTCTCCCTGGCCAAAGAAAGCAGGCCTGCCCCCTCTCTGCCCCCCTGCCCACAGTTGAGCCCCTTTCCCCCAGCAGCAGGGCCTGTGGCCACAGGCTGACAGAAGCACCCTGGCCGTGCCCCTGCGTCCCCCCTGGTGCCGTCCCCCAAAGGGCCCTGCCCCCTGGTCTCCGGAGTTCTGTCCCCTCAAGCAGAAGCCCCTTGGCTAGACGGCGTCGTCCCGGGGCCTCCTCACGGCCGCCCCCTTCCCTGTGGCCTGGCCCCTCGTGTCCAGCACGCTGTCCCAAACCGCATTTGTAAAGCACCTGCCCGTGCCAGGCCCTGGGGTTCCGAGAGGAGGGGAGAAGGTGGGTGGAGCTCCCCCACGGCCTGCCAAGGAAGAGGGACAAGCCTGAGCGAAGAGCTGGGTGTCAGACCCCCCTGAGGGTCAGGGTAGAGGAGCATGAGCCCTTGGGTGGGGGGGAGGAAGCATCACGCCCTCTGGGGTCAGAGGAGGCCCTGTGGGAGGTTGGGCCTGGGCAGAGAAGGCCCACTGACAGCCCCCCTCCTTGCTGCCCAGGGGCCTTGGGGCCTGTGTCTTCTGGTCCACGCGTTGAGGCCCTTTCCACATCTCGGGGGCAGAGTGGGGGCAGAGGGGCTGTGGAAGGGCAGGACGAATGACCCCCTCAGGAGGCCGGAACCAGGCCTAAGTGGGAGGAGGGGAGGGGAGGCAGGGATGGGCTTGGAGGCTGCTGCATAAGCATCGGGCAGGCAGGAGGCCCAATGGCTGGCTTCTGTCCCCCCCACCTCCCTGTGTCTGCTTGCTCAGATCCGTCACCCTCATGTGGGGGGTGGGGACAACTGAGGCGGGTGACAGAGGAAAGCACTCTGAGGGCCCCCGCCTCCCCCCATCTCCTGTGGGCTGCCACCCAAAGAGGTCCTTGTGGGGCTGCGGGTGGGCGGCCCCCAGGCGGGCGTGTCCCCCTCCCCTGCTCATGGGCCCTTGGGCCACAACACTGAAGAGAGGGGGAGGGCCGGGCTAGGGTGCCATCCTGGGGAGGGGGGCAGCCACCGTCCTCCTCAGCCACCATCCCCCCCCCAAGCCACCGTCCTCCCTCAGGCACCGTCCTCCCCCCAGGCATCGTCCTCCCCCCAGGCACTCCCTTCAGGTCCTCCTTCCCTCCCGCTTTTACTATAGAGACGCACCACACACACGCCCACATGCGTGGCCCCTGGCCCGCCTGGCCTGGGCGGAGCCAGGCCCTCCTTCCCTCTCCCAGGCCCGGGCTCCGCCCCCGCAGAGGGCCCGCTCCCAGGGCGGCGGTGGCGCTCCGGGCCCAGCCCGTGGGGCCAAAGGCCTCCTTTCGGGGGAGCCCGGGCCCTCAGAGGGGCCACACGGGCGCCCCCAGGCCGACCCGCCCTTGCCGGTGGGGCGCCCCAGGCCGGGCCCGAGCCCCAGAGTTCCGGCCCGACCTGTGGCCAGGGCGGTGATTCCCGTCCCGAGGGGCTCAAGCTCTCCCGGCGTTCTGTGGGGTCCTGGGAGGCTCAGTGGGGCCCGGAGTGCCGGCCCCCCCAGCAGCTGCCCCAGCCCCGTTTCCTCGAGCCAGTCTCCAAGAGAGGGAGCCCGACTCAGGCCCGGAATGGGGACACGGGCCCCGCCCGCCCCCAAACAGCGCTACCGCCGGGAGAGGCCCGCCTCAGACGGAGGCTCGCCAGGGAAGGCCGCTGGGCAGGCGCCGGGCCCGCCGGCGGGCGGACGCCCACACGTGGGGCCCGGCGCGAGGGCGGCCGCGGCCTGGCGGGGGTCGGTCGGGGAGCTCGGGGAGGCCAGCTGCCTCCAGAGCCGCCCGGCCCGGGAGACAAGCCCGCCCCCAGCCCTCTTCCGGGCCCTCCCACGGGATCACACAAACTGAAGCCCCGGTTGTCCCCACAAATGACTGTTGAGAAGGGGAGGAAGGGGGCGCGACAAAAAAAACACTGACTCCCCGAGATCCCGGGAAGAAGCGCGCCTAGGGAGACTGACCAGGGCCTCGGGCCGCGCCCGCTCGCGGCCTCCCGCGGACCGGGCTGTGCCCGAGGCTCCGCCCCCGGGGCCAGCCCTTCCCCTGCCCCCCCTCCCCCGCCCCCCCAAGCCTGGCCTAGTCCGGGAGGCGCCGGCAGGGTCCCAAGTGGGAAGGGCCAAGGCCGCGCGGGGCTGGCAGGTACCGGGGTCCCGACGCGGGGCCCCCCCTCCGCCTGGCGGGGGAGGCGGCCCGGGCCCCGCTTCCAGACTGGGGGCTCGGGGCCGCGCCCAAGAGAGAGGCTCGGAGCCGCCGCCACCCCGGAGCTCGGTCCGGCTCTCTGAGGCGGGAAGGTCGCTGGCCGGCCCGGAGGCGAGGAGGAGCCTGGAGGAGGCCAACCCGGCACGTGGCCAAAGCTCGTCATGGGCCGCTGGGCTAAAGCCGTGATCCTCCTCACCGGGCTAAAGGCCCGACGTGAAGGAGCGCACGGAGTGGGGGCGGGGAAGCAGGGACCCGTCAGGAGGCCTCGGACCGGCCCGTCTCGTTCAGCCCGGGTGAAAGGGGAGAAGGTCAAAGGGTCAGTAGCTCGCCCGGGCACGCGGGGCTGAGGCCTGTCGGGCCTCCGGGAGATGGAAGGAGCCCCTTCCCGGAGAAGGACGGGGAATCGTCCCCGGCCCTACGGACCCGGAAGGCTGAGACACGGCCACCCAAGGGCGGCGGCGGGCGCCAGGGCCGGACCCAAGCAAGGACCTCGGGGAGGGACCAAGGCCCGGCCCACCGCTCGGTGTCCAGTGCACGCTGGGAGTTTGTGTGTGGGAATGCTCGTGTGACACCTGTGCATCGTGTGCGCACCTGTGTCTTGTGCATTCGGGGGTATGGAGGTCCGCTGTGTGTGCGGGCAGGTGCCTGCGAGAATGCACGTGTGTCGTGTGCAGTGTGTGTGAGAATGTGTGCAAGTGTGTCATGTGCAGTGTGTGTGGAGTGCACGTGTGTGTGCGAGAATGTGTGTTGTGTGCAGTGTGTGTGAGAATGTGTGCATGTGTGTCGTGTGCAGTGTGTGTGTGGGAGTGCCGGTGTCGAGAATTGTATCGTTGCAGTGTGTGGAGGCCGTGTGCACGTAAGTGAAAGGTGTGTCGCAGTGTGTGTGAAATGTTGACATGTTCATTGCAGTGGTGTGGAGTCACGGGTAAGAGAATGTGTGTTTGTGCAGTGTGTGTTGTGCAGTGTGTGTTGTCAGTGTGTGTGTGGAGTGCACGTATGCGTAAAGTAGAATGTGTATCGTGTGCAGTGTGTGTGAGGTGCATCGTGTGCGTGTGTGTCGAAAGTGAATGGTGTGCAGTGTGTGTGAGAAATTGTGCAATGTGTAGTGCAGTGTGTGTGGAGTCGGTGTGTAAATAGAATGTGTTTCGTGTTGTGAGAATGTGTGCAAGTGTGTCTGCAGTGGTGGAGTAAAGTGTGTCGTGTGCGAGAAATGTTTGTGTGCAGGTGTGTGTGAGAATGTGTGCTATTTAGCGTGTGTGTGTGTGGAATGTTGGAAATGTAATGTGCAGGTGTGTGGAATGTGTCATGTTGTGCGGTGTGAGTGCAGTGTCTGTTTGTAGAAATTGCATGTGCATGTGTTGTGGAAATACGTGTTCGTAAAGTAGAATGTGTGTGCATGTGCAGAAAGGTGTATGTGCGAAGTGTGTGTGGAGTTGCACGAAAATAAGAATGTGTGCGTTTGTGTGGAGTGCAAACGCTTGTGTCCAAATGTGATCGTGTCAGTGTGTGGAGAATATGTGCAGTGGGTTTAACATGTGTGGAGTGCACTGTTGGAATCTTTACAGACTGTTAAGCCATTAGAGCTGATAGAGACAATAACTGTCTAATTTGACATGGTCCAATATGATTGATTTGATCTCAGAAGGAGATATTTTGGGCCAGAACTTGAAACAAGGCACTAAGTACCACTGATGGAAACGATGCTTGTGTTCACACCTTTAGAGAGCTCATAAGTGTCTAAGTACTCAATGGAGGTCACACGTTTGGGAGACTTCAGGGAGAATTCAGGGTTTAGAAAGAGATATCCAAATTCACACCTCCCTCAGGGCCAGAGAGCATGCTGGAAGATATCCCAGAATCCCTCTCTCTCCAGGAGGAGGAGTTAACCTTTGGGCGATCATATATATACAGGAAGCTCTTAGAGTTAGGGAGTTTTTCTTGGGAGCATTCCCAGGAGTCGGAAAGCAGCACTCTGGGAGGAAGCCCACAAGCCCTATCTTCAGGGCAAGAGATTCATTGGTGCTGGCTGGAGGCTGAAGAAAGCAGAGGCAGAAGCCAAGGATCAAGCTGCAAGATCTCTTGGAACCAAGCAGAGAGAGAGGCCTCTGAGCTAACCGGGCTATGTTGAAGGACACAATAAAAGATCTGAACTCTTCCATCACCTGGCTGTGTTTTGGAAAAAGAACACCCACATTGCACTGTGCACGTGTGCGTGCTGAGAATGTTTGCACGTGTGTCGTGTGCAGTGTGTGTGTGTGTGTGGAGTGCACTGTGTGCACATGTGCGTGCTGAGAATGTGTGCACGTGTGTGCAATGTGTGCATATGGATGTGTGTGTGGTGCTGAGAATGTGTGTGCACCCGCGCTCGCGGGTGCTCCCCCGGTGAACCCCCTTGCTCTCCGCCCTTGCCATGAGCCGTTTTCTTCCTCCGGTTTTGCTCTCAGCCGAGGCTCCTTTGTTTCATAAAAGGAGTGTGGTGGGCCGTCTCCTTTGCCGATTAATTTCAGATCATTTTCTTTAATGCCGGAATTAGTTGATTTTGAAATGTTTGGTAGCGTTCACTTGTAAATCTCTCTCATCCCGATATTTTCCTCAGGAAGCTCATTTATGGCCCATTCAATTTTTTTCTAAAAACACGTTTATTTAGATGTTCATTTTCCTCTTCTGTTAATCTAGGCAGTTTATCTTTTTGCAAAGACTCTTCCATTTCATTTAAATTGTTAAGTTTATTTGCATATAATTGGGCAAAATGATTCCTAATAACTGCTTTAATTTCATCTTCATTAGTGGTGTATTCAGTTTCCATTTTTGATACTAGTTGATGTTATTTTCTTCTCTCTTTTTTCAAATCATATTAACTATTTTTTAAAAAAAACATTTTAACATTTAATATTTTTATATTTTTAACCATTTCAACAATTTTTTTCCCTATGAAAAGCAGCTCTGAGTTTTATTAATTCAATGGTTTTCTTACATTCACTTTTATTAATCTCACCTTTAATTTTCAGGATTTCCAATTTGGTGTTTAATTGGGATTTTTAAATTTGTTCTTTTTCTACTTTAAAAAAACTTTTTAAAAACTGTATATTCATTTTGTTGATCTGCTCCTTATTTTATTGATGTCAGCATTATGAGATAAAAATTTTTTTCTAATTACCACTTTTGCTGCATCCCATAAGTTCTGGTATGTTGCCTCATTATCATTCTCTTTAATAAAATTATTATTTCCATGATTTGCTCTTTGAACCACTCACTTTTAAAATATATATATATATATTTCATAATATTTTATATTATTTATTAAAATAATATTTAACACTTAAAAATATTTTGAGTTCCAAAACCACTCATCCTTTAAAGGATATTTAGTTTCAATTAATTTTTAATCTGTGTTCTCATGATCCTTTATTAAATGTAATTATCATTGCCTTAGGATTTGAAAAGGATGCATTTAATATTTCTGCGGAGACTTTTATATATGGTCACTATGTGGTCAAATTTTGGAGAGACGCCACACAGCCCAGTTAAACAATATATATTCCTTCCTATTCCCATTCAGTTGTCTCCAGAGAGCTATCATAACTAGCTTATCTAAGAGTCTGCTCATCTCCTTGACTGCTTTTCCATTTCTTAGATTTATCAGTTTTGCTCTTGGGGTTTTGCTAAGTGTTTCCACCTATTTTACCTTTTTTGTTACAAATTTGGATGACACAACATTGGGTGCATATGTTTAGTATTGATATTACTTTATTATCTACAATACTTTATTTTTTTTTTGAGGCAATTGAGGTTAAGTGACTTGCCCAGGATCACACAGCTGGGAAGTGTTAAGTGTCTGAGATCAGATTGGAACTCAGGTCCTCCTGACTTCAGGGCTGGTGCTCTATGCACTGTGCCACCTAGCTGCCCCCTACAGTACTTTTAAACACAATGTTTGCAACATTTTTATTACATCTACTTTAGCCTTAGCTTTGAGAACATGATTACTACTCCTGCTTTTTTTTTTTTTTTTAACATCAACTGAAGCCTAATAAATTCTACTCCAACTTTTGTAGTTACTCTATGTGTGTTTCTCATTTTCAAATGTGTTTTTTTAAACAACATATTGTTGGATTTTGGTTTTTGAGCCATTCTGCTCTTTCCATTTTATGGGTAAGTTCGTCACCTTCACATTGAAAGTTGGTTACTAGTTGTATTTTTCCCTCCACCCCACTTTCCCTACTATTTTTCCTTCTCAATCTTCTTCCTCTCTCTCACCTCATAAGTCTAGTTTACTTCTGACCACTGCTCCCTAATCCACACCTTCTTCTAAGAGTCTCTTCCCTTCTCCTATCCCCTCATCCTCCTATTTCTCTTTAAGTTAAGAAACCTTTTATACCCTTCTGGGTGTAAGTTACTCCCTTTTTAAACCCAGGGGTAATGAGAATAAGATTCCAGCAAGACCAGCTCCCTCCTGCCCAATACCGTAATGGTTCTTCCACTCACACCTTGATTGTGTGAGATAATTTGCTCCATTTTACCTCTTCCTATCCGATTTTATCTTTTAGTATCATCCCATTATAATCAATTCAAACCCAAGCCCTCTATCTATATATGCTCTTTCTAACTATCCTAAGAATATATAACATGCTTAAGTCATAGATAGAATTTTCTCATAGGACAGCAAACAGTTTAGCCTTATTAAATCCCTTCACCTCCTTATGTTCCTCCTGAATCTTGTATTTGAAAGTCAAATTTTCTATTTAGTTTTGGACTTTTCCTCAAAATTGTCTAAAAGTCCTTTTGTTCATTACATTTCCATTTTTTTTCCCTTGCAGGATTCCATTCAACTTTGCTGAGTAGGTTATTCTTGGTTGCAAACCCAGCTCCTTTGCTCTTTGGAATATCACATAAGCCTTTCAGACTTTTCATGTAGAAGTTGCTAAATCTTGTATTATCCTGACTGCAGCCAGGCAATATTTGAATTGTTCGTTTATAGTTGCTTGTAATCTTTTCTGCTTGACCCAGGAGCTTTGAATCACAGCTACAATGTTCCCCTTTATCTGGGGATCTTTTTCAAGCAGTGATCAGTGGATTTTTTTTTTCCAGTTTCTATTTTTCCCTTTAGTTGTATAATTTCAGGCATTTTTCCTTAATAACTTCTTGAAGTACAGTGTCTAGACTCTTTAAAAAAAAAAAAATCATGATTTTCCAGTAGTCCAGTAATTCTTATACTGTCTCTCCTTGATTTGCTTTCCAGGTCAGTTGTTTTTCCAATGAGATAGCTCATGTTCTCTTCTATTTTTCATCCATTGATTTTGTTTTTACGGTGTTTTAATTTCTTAGGAAGTCACTAGCTTCCTTTTTCACAATTTTAATTTTTAAGGAGTTGTTTTCTTCAGTAAGCTCTTTGGTTTCTTTTCCTAGTTTTATGGCATTACTCTTATTTCCCCAATTTTTTCTCTACCTCTGTTGTTGAGAAAAGCACCGGGACTAGGTTATATTCTCTAAGGACTATATACAGATGTATATGACTAGCTCTGACTGGCTCCCAAATTTATCTATCGCGGAAATTTAGGTTCTGAGTTTTAGTTTTAAGTTTTAGTAATAAGTTCTCAAAACCGAATTAAGGTTTTATAAATTAAAGATTAGTTGGATTTTACACGTAAATTGTATTGATGATAGAGAAAGTGAAATTATTTTTCTATTTTTAAGTATCTTTCTGTAATTTAAAAAAGCAGAAGAACAGTAAGTGAGATTCCTAAGAAAAAGTTCTAGTACTGACAGATTTGCAAGTGAATTCTATCAAACATTGTATCAGGTACAGGATTTAGGTAAGGATAATTGAGGTAGCAAATGACATAGGAGCTGAAATTCTCTGAAGTTTCAAAACTGCAAAACCAAGTTGAAATCTGTATATCTGGAAGGGAAGCAGAGAAGCAGAGCCCTCTTTAGAGTTGTCCCGAGAATAAAGCTTATTCTACACTCTGTCTCCTCCCAGGTTCTTCCCGACCCCCTCCCTTTGGCCGAAATATTTTGGAGGCGCCGTTTCCTAGAGCTAAGGGCCAGCAGTGCCCTGAACTTGCCATAACAATAATCCTTTGCGCTCTAGATGCTCTCACCTTCTGACAAAGTGTCACCAGCACCAGGTGTTCCCTGAAGGATTTAGCTCCTCCTGTTTCCCGGGACCTGAGAGCCATCCATCCTACCTCGATGGGTTCACAATTGCTGAATTCTCTGCTTGAGAACCAAGCCGGGTTTTACTCTCAACGTGCCGACTCTGGTTCTGTTTGTGTCTGTGAGACAAGCCACTTGGAGACTGTTCCCACCAGACCCAGGAACTCCTGCCTTGTCCATAGGGAACAGCTGAGAAAGCATGTTGTGGTCCAGCCTCCCTGGGCTGTTGCCCTGGAACGCCAAGCCGTCCTCCTCAGGAAGCGGAGCTCCTACTTACAAGTGCTTTCCCACTAGAAATGAGGGTTTCCCACTAGAAAAGAGGAGGGTTCTGGTCTAGGTGAGTCTGCTTGAGCACCGACCTTTCTCTATCATCACAGGAACACTATGGGGTCAGATGGTTCTTTGTTTACTCTTAGGCTGGTTCTTAACTGTTAACCCCACGTGGGATGGGGGTTTGCTCCCAGGGTGGTGGGATGAGGTCTCAGGCTCCGGGTTTTTTGAAGTTTTCAGAGCTCCAGTGAAGACCTTTGGCTTCTTGGTTCTTCCAATGAGCTGTGACCCGAGGCCAGGTAGGGCTCTGCTCCTCCAGCTCCCACCCTGTTTATGACTCACCCCCAGCATTCCCCTCCATCCTGAACACAGCCCTCCCTACCAGCCCTGCAGGCTGCCCGGCAAACACTCTCTGCCCAGGTCTCGGAATGGGCCCCCACCTCCATTCTTCCCTGGCTCACTTTGTGCTGGGTTGGAAACGAGCGACTGTTCTCCCAGGAGGGACCACAATCTGACCTCTTTGTCACAGACCCCGAGCGGGGTCCCAGCCCCTCTGCTAGTCTGTTTGTTCCCCTGCACAGGCAGCCCCCTCCCCAGAACATGTCTGGCCCTTGTACCGGCATTGGGACACCCCTCAGTCTTCCCTGATTAGCCAGACCCCCCTCTCACCGCTCCCCAGAGACCATGGGGTGAAAGTTCCTGAAGCCTTAGGCCTCCTGCCACCCACAGAGCTGCCCAAGGTTTGCTGTTTGTTGAGACAACCCGTGTGCAGCTTGGCCAGACCACAACACCCAGATGGAGCAAGTCTTTCCGGGAGTCCCGTCAGGCTGGAGGATGGCTTTGCCCTCACTTTTCCTTATTTCTGCCTCTCCAAAGTGCCACTTGAGGGATTGTTTGAAGCCATTTGCAGGGAGTTTCCTGCCCCGTCCCCCCATCTTTGCAGAATCCCGGCTGGGAGGCTCTTGGTGGAGAGGAAGCTGCCGTGGGTCTTGCCTGGAATGGGGGAGGCAGGAGCCCTGCAGCCCAGGGGAGATCAGCCCGTAAGGCTCCAGAGAAAAGAGGGGTGGCCATTCCGCCCTTCTGGGAGGGAAGGCAGCTTTCTTTCTCTGTTGGTCTAGTGTCCAGGTGGTGTCTAGTTGGCCGGTGTCCAGGATGGGCGGAGACCCACCCGGTCCCAGCCAAGCACTAGGACTCCTTTCTGGGCGCTTCCCGAAAGGACGCAGAAACATGTGTTCCCACCAAAGAGGACGATGTTTGGCAGGAGACCCAAGACCACAAGGGTACAAGTAGGGCCTCTGAAGTCCTGCGGCCCATTGAAGGAAGGGGTCGCTGACAAGAAAAGCATCTTTGGGAAGTCGGATCGGGGTCCGAGGAATGGGCTCGGATTACAGCCTTAAAATCGAGACCTGACAAAGTCGTGCCTAGGGACAGAGTGGCAGAGGACTCTCCCCGCTCTTGGCCTGCAGGCTCGGGATCCGGAGAGGAGCCACTGTTGGCAGCGGAGAGCCCCAGGAATTCCCGAGAGACAAATCCAGGCAAGGAAAGCTCCGTGAATAATCTCCGTAGCCCCAACGGCTGCAGAAGCGCTGGAGGGGGGGGGGGGGGGGGGGGGGGGGGGGGGGGGGGGGAAGGGAGTCACGCGAGCTCGGGCCCTCCGGGCATCTCCGCCCTCCATCCCTCCCCTTAACAAGACTGGCCGGCACCCGCCAGCCTGGCCCGGACGAAAGGAGCGAGGAGCCCGTTTGCCGAGACTTTGCAGGGGAAGAACCGCCTCGGCAAACCCCGGCAGCCCCGAAAGGGCGTTGGGGGCGCGGCGCCGCTGCGTCAGGGCACCCGTGGCGTCGGAGAATAGAGAGGGCCCCGCGGAGGGGCGCGGGTCAGTGGGCCGGAGCAGAGCCGGCGGCGGGGGCGCCATGGCCCAGGCAAAGAACGTCCAGGGCTACGTGGGCTTCGCGAACCTCCCGGAGCAGGTGCACAGGAAGTCGGCGAAGAGGGGATTCGAATTCACCCTGATGGTGGTGGGGGAATCCGGCCTGGGCAAGTCCACCTTCATCAACTCGCTGCTGCTCACCGACCTGTATTCCCCCGAGGCCCCGGGGCCCCCCCGCAGAAGCGACCAGACCGCGCTGGTGGAGCAGGCCAAGGTGGTGCGCAAAGAGGGCGGCGGGCAGCTGCTGCTCACCGTCGTGGACACGCCCGGCTTCGGGGGCGCGGCGGACAGCAGCGACTGCTGGCAGCCCGTCCTCGACTCCAGACTCCATCGACAGCAAGTTCGAGGACTACCTGAACGCCGAGTCGCGGGTCTACCGGCGGCAGACGCCCGACAGCCGGGTGCAGGGCTGCCTGTACTTCCTCTCCCCGTCGGGCCGCGGCCTCAAGCCGCTGGACGCGGAGTTCATGAAGCGCCTGCACGACAAGGTCAACGTCATCCTCCTCATTGCCAAAGCCGACACGCTGACGCCCGAGGAGTGCCGGCGCTTCAAGAAGCGCATCATGAGGGAGATCCAGGAGCACCAGATTAAGATCTACGAGTTCCCGGGCCCGGGCGACGCCGCGGGCCAGAAGCCGGTCCGGAAGATCCGCGACCGCCTGCCGCTCGCCGTGGTGGCCAGCGACACCGTGGTGCAGGTGGACGGCCGGAGGGTGCGGGGCAGGAAGTACCCCTGGGGCGTGGCCGAGGTGGAGAACGGCGATCACTGCGACGTCGCCATCCTCCGCCACATGCTGATGCGCACCCACACCCAGCACCTGAGGGACGTCACCAACAACGTGCACTACGAGAACTACCGCAGCCCGAAGCTGCCCGGAGCCGGGCCCAGCCGCTCCCCAGCCCGCGGGCGCAGAGGGAGGAGCACGCGGCCCGCCTGCGGGAGCTGGAGGCGCGCATGCAGCGCGTGTTCGAGCTCAAGCTGCGGGAGAAGGTGCAGAGGCTGCGGGAGTCCGAGGCGCAGCTGCTGCAGCGCCGCGAGCAGATGAGGCTCGCCCTGGAGCAACAGCACCGGGAGCTGGCCGAGAAGCGGTGCCAGTTTGAGCTCGACAAGGCCGAGTGGGAGGCCCGGAAGCGCCCCCCGGAGCCCCGCGGCCCCGCCCGAGCCGGGGGGGAGACGGAGAACCCGGGGGAGAGCGCTTAGCCCCGGGCCGCCTCCCGCGGTCCCCCCGCCCTTGGGGCGGGACCATCCCGCCGCTTTTGCACCGTTTGTACCCCTGACCCCACAACAAAGGGCCTTTTAGTTTGTTTCCCCGGTTGTCTGGGTCGGTGGGTCTGTTTCCGGCCGATGGAGATGCGCGAGATGCGTCAGATGCTTCCGGGCGCCCCGAGCACCTTCCCCTTCTCCTTTTGTAAACAGCAATTTTCATTTAATTCCGGAGAGCCTCAAATCCCGAGGGGGCCGGGGGGCGGGGGGGGGGCGTTACCGGATGTCCTAAGAGAAAAGGCCCCGGAGGTTTGCGGGCGGGAGACAGCAACCCGGCCGCTTTCTCTGCCACGTGAGAATGTGACCCGGGCCAACGCGGAGACCCTCTTTTGGGACCCTTCCGTGGTTTGAAAATACACACGAACCAGGAAGAACGAGCCTCCAGTGCACCTAAGGCTTTTGGTAATTGCCCTTTCTTGTTTGGGAGTCTCCCAGTACAGCGACTTCTTTAGCCAGAAGGCTCGTTACAGCCTCATGTTAGTGATAATATTTCGCTGTAGATCTTTCCTGCGTCCCGGCTTGTTAAATAGAGGAAAATGCACTGATAGGGCCTTTCTGGACAAAATGTGGAGTTACCCAACTTGTTTCTATCTGTAGAAACGGGACTCCGGGCCCCTTGAAGAGGAAAAAGTCACTGTTGTATATTTAACGGTGTTTGAAGGGGGAAGGGAGTGCTCCCTTTAAGATTATCCCTCTGAGACTGTGCTCCCTTTTCTGCTCCCAGAGATCAGGGGCTCCCAGGCTCCCAGGAGTGGAGACAGAACCCATCCTCCCAGGATAAGAGGAGCAGGACTATTCAGGGGCTAAACAACTCCCAGAGAAATCCTAAATTCTCATTCAGTTGAGGAATCCTGGCCTGATCAGCTCGGGCTGTCCCAGCCCCCCACCCAAGATACCCGATATAACAGCTTCCTGGAGCTAAGCTCTTCCCCGACGGCCCTCGGGAGCCTGCTCGGCTGCCAGGACCCTTCGGCCTGCTGAGAAACAGCGCCCAAACTCCACTTCCTTAATAGGTCTTTGCCACCGTAGACGTCAGTCCCTGGCAAACCGATTTCTAGCCAACAATAAACTTTCATTTTACAACTAAGAATTCGGGAATGAGCGGGTTCTTTCACTGCTTAATAACTCTTTTATTGCCACTAACCTCTTGACCACCAGGAACTGAGGACGTTCAAACCTCATCATGCTCATATATTGCATTTCTATATTTTTGTTGGCATTTTAGAAAGTCATATAATAATATTGAGAGAAAATAGGAAAGAAAGGAAGGAAGGAGGAAGGAAAAGAGGGAGAAAGGAAAAGAAGAGAGGGAAGGAAGGAAGGAAGGAAGGAAGGAAGGAAGGAAGGAAGGAAGGAAGGAAGGAAGGAAGGAAGGAAGAAGGAAAAGAGGGAGAAAGGAAAAGAAGGGAGGGAAGGAAGGAAGGAGGGAGGGAAGGAGAGAGGGAGGAAGGAAGAAAAAGGAAGGAAGGAAGGAAGGGAGGAAGGAAGAAGCCTTTTGGCTGAAGATGAGAAGGTTTTGTCCCTGAACTATATATACCAGACAGCATCTAGAAAGAGAAAACTGTTGTATAATTAAGGAAACAAATCACAAACCTTGCCCACAGGGATGCTGTTGTGGCAACATTGTATTCCTCCAGAGAGGCCTGGAGAGACTTACACGAACTGATGCTGAGTGAAATGAGCAGGACCAGGAGATCATTATATACTTCAACAACAATACTAGATGATGACCAGTTCTGATGGACCAGGCCATCCTCAGCAACGAGATCAACCAAATCATTTCTAATGGAGCAGTAATGAACTGAACTAGCTATGCCTCAGAAAAAGAACTCTGGGAGATGACTAAAACTATTACATTGAATTCTAATCCCTATATTTATGCACACCTGCATTTTTGATTTCCTTCACAAGCTAGTTGTACAATAATTCAGAGTCTGATTCTTTTTGTACAGCAAAATAATGTTTTGGTCATGTATACTTATTATGTATCTAAGTTATATTTTAATATATTTAATATCTACTGGTCATCCTGCCATTTAGGGAGGTGGGGGGGTAAGAGGTGAAAAATTGGAACAAGAGGTTTGGCAATTGTTAATGCTGTAAAGTTACCCATGTATATATCCTGTAAATAAAAGGCTATTAAATTAAAAAAAACAAAACAAAAAAACATTGTATTCCTCCCAGCAGCTTTTTGCTGGGGTGGAAATGACAGTTTGGAAGAGAGAAGTGGCAGAGTGACCTCAGTTGAAGTTTCCTCCCTACTGTCCCCTGATCTATTCATGCAGGCTCAACTTTACAACTCATCATGAGGTAGCGCAAAGGGAGAATTATACCAGCCCCTTTTGATTGGATGCTTCCAAACTTGGTGAAAGGAAATACATAAGGCTTTGTACAATGCAGCCTTCTGATGGTCATAGGCTATCTAGGAATAATTAGGGTAACATTGATATTGCCTTAGTCAGTCAGTGAGCCCCCTTACCAGCAAATGGTGAGAAGAGAGGGGTGAAGGGGGGGGACTTCACATTAGGGATGAAAGTTTTGTGCTTTGTGGAGTTCTTCGCACTCCCTGGTTGTAGCTGAGCCCGGGCCCTTTCTCATGGGAAAGAATAAAGACTTTTTCTGATCTCCAATTCAGAGCCCGAACTTTTGATCCTGGTCGGGGTTTTGGCCCCACCTGGACTGACCCCCGCTCTCTCCATTCGTGATAAGCCGCAGTATTCTGACACGTCCCTGAATGTTAGAGAGGAAGCAGTTAGGAGGGCAGTGATAGAGCACCAGACCTGGAGCCAGGAAGGGCTGAGTTCACGCACACCCCCAGACACTCACCGGCTGGGTGACCCTGGACAAGTTACCTAACCCCCGTTTGCCTCGGTTCCTCATCCGTGACATGGGGACCCGCTGGAGAAGGAAATGGCGAACGATCCCGGCCTCTTTACCAAGAAAGCCCTCAGTGCTTTTGAGTCACTTGAGATGAGTCAGGCCCAAGCGAATGACTCAACAATAAACGCAAGATTTCAGAGAATGAAGGGGAAGGACAAAGCTGACTGATGGGAGAAGTCCGTGGGGCACGTAGGAAGCTTCAGGTTTGGTCCAGAGCCCAGCACTGGGGGCAGTGTGGGGGGAGCCCACCAGGTGATTTAGACATGGGAGGAAAGAAAGGCCCCCAGGGACAGACACAAGGGGGCATCCCTGCTGCTGACTGACAGCAGGTGTTCTCAAGTCTAGAAGGAGTGGAGGCCCAGAAGACATTTCTTCATCACTTCCTGTGGTCAGGACCTTCTGCCCAATGGTCTTTTGTCATCAGCCTCCTCCCTGACTCAGGACGGTCACTCTCAGAACTGCAGAGTCACGCTCAGCCCTGGGCCCTGAGGGCCTTCTGGACATTCCGGACCCTGGGGGGACAAAGTCTCCCCCCCTTATATCCAAAGGAGAATTCCGTGCCTTCCCCCTCTCCATCCCCATCTCTGTGGGAGACGTCAGGGTCGGGCTCTCAGCCTCAGTTCCCCCGCTCAACCCCCACATCTCTGGGGAAGCCAAATCCTACCTCTGTCCCTTCCCTCACCAACACCTCAGTTAACCCCCCCACCCCGGATCTCCCGGGGACAGCTCAGTCCATGGGAAGCTCTGCCCAGATAAACTCCGGAGGCTCCCCCGAACAAAATGCGCCCGGGCATTATGAAAGTCCCTCCCCTTCTGGCCAGACCTACTTCCAGTGGCGTCCCGGGGAGCCAGACTGGTCCCATTTCTGTGCCCCCTGCCCTGAGCGCCTTTCCTCTGCACCTCCCCCTCATCATGGAGCCTTCTTTCTTACAAAGAGGCAGCTTTGTCCGTTTCCCCAAATGACAGGAGCCTGCCTCCATCAACAGGCTGGGCTCTGGCTTCACTGCCTCCTCAGCATCCTAGGGGTCCCCCTAAGAGGGATCAATACCATTGATCTGAGCCCCTAGTTTGGGTATATATCCCTCAATGGTAGCCATAGTGAGCACCCACGTTCAAGTCAATTATATTTTAGAAAGGGATATTTCCTTTTAAACACAGCAAGAACATGTTGCCGACACCTTGAGGATGGGTTCTATCCCGGACCATGGTCTCCAAGGAGGATTCCCACAGCTCCCACAGGCTTTGGTCCTTCTGAGTCCAGATCCAAATGGGACAAGTCCCACTATCTTATCTGTGCGTAATTGATGAGTTCCCCCACCCCCTCCACCCCCCTAGACTGGGGGCACCTTGACCATCGTTAGTTTGATAAGCTGGCCACCGTCTACCTCCGAGTCACCAGAAAAAGGATTAAGCAACAGGGAACCAACCAACTGATCAATCAGCCTTTATGAAACAAGTGTGATGCCGGAGAAACTGAGGCAAGACAGAGATTGGGTTTTTAATGTTTTAATAGTGGAGCGTCTGGCCCCTTGATGGCAGAATGGGACTCTAGGGCTCCAGCGATCAGGGAAACAAAGGGGGGGCATTTAGTAAGTCCTAATTTCAGGAAGGACCATAAGTTCTGATGAGTTGGGGGTCGAGAAGGTGGGGGGGAGAGAAAGTCGCCGTCCAGGTATGTGAAAAAAGCCAGCTGGAGCACAACTCTTTGGAATGTGGAGTAGCTGAGGCCTAATTCTTTCAGTCCTAATGGCCAGGAGGAGGGGGAGGGGTGAATATAGCATACTAACTCAGGGAAACCGAGGCAGGGAAACGGAGCTATCACCATTCAGGGAAACTGAGGTATTTCAAAAGGAAGGGACCTGAAAGGGTCTCAGAGAAGATGGGATTTTAATTGAGTCGTGAGGGAAGCCAGAAATTCAAAGAGGCAGGATGGGAGGCGGTCAGTGAAAGGCCCTGAGATGAGGAGGACGTGGACATTGGACCAGAGTAAATCCAGCCAGTCACTTAGCATTCATTAAGCACCATTCATTAAGGGGCAAGAAAGAGAGGGGGGGGAGGAGACCCGTGGAACTGGGGAGTCAACCTGAGCATCCCACCTGAAAATGAGATGACTGAGTTGAGCTCCCTCCTTATGGAGTTTTGGAGCCCCTGGCCCCAGGAGATGGAGGGCAAGGTGGGATTCTAGGGGGAAAGGAGGTTTCCCCAATAATGAACTTCCTGGGCGGAGAAATGGAGCAGAGAAGGCCCCGGGCCCCGGGGAGATGTCTGGGTCCAGCTGGCTCAGAAGTGTTTGAGAAGCCTGGGAAAAAGAGGCTTTGAACTTCAAGCTGGAGGAGGGGGCAACAGGGAGCCAGAGTCCCCTGGCAGCTGGTGTAGGGAGAAACGGAGCAGGCAGAGCAACCATAAGTCAATGCCCTTCGCACCAGGCCTGACCCCGCCCCCCAAACTCTGAATCTCCTCAGATTGCTC
Source organism: Sarcophilus harrisii (assembly GCF_902635505.1). NCBI lineage: Eukaryota > Metazoa > Chordata > Mammalia > Dasyuromorphia > Dasyuridae > Sarcophilus > Sarcophilus harrisii. Next base: position 661,605,583 of record NC_045427.1, on the reverse strand, counting down.
TCAGATGGACGGCCGGTTCCAATGCCCTGCTGACCTCCATTCTTGCATCCCCAACCGGAGAGACTCAGTGCCTCCCAAACGGAGCGCCTGCTCCCGCCTCTTCCCAACCTCCCTGTTAGTGAGAACGCCACTATGCCCTGGTCACCAGGCCCGCAGCCCCCGGGTCCCAGCAGCCGCTCTCCAGCCCCAGCAGCTGCTCTCTGGCCGCGGCCCGGCCCCCCGCCTCCATCCGAACCCCCTCCCCTCCAGCGGCAGGGCAGCGGCTCCGAACGCCCACGGCATGTGGCTCAGTGGGGTCCCTCTGATCCAGCAACAGCCCCCTGAGAGCTGAACCCCAAGATCCCGTTTGTACGGCAGTTTTTGTGGTGGCTGAGAGCTAGAAGTGAGGGAAGCCCCTGGGGGTGGGGAAGGGGCCCTTTGGGGTTTAATGTCCCCTAAAATGGAATAAAAGGCCCGGGCCCCGGGAAGGACCTGGGAAGGCTCCCAGGAAACCAAAGGGCTTAAGTTAAGTGGAGGGGGGGCCGGGAGCCAGACCCGGACTGGTGGGGGAAACGGGCGGAAACCCGGGTCTCCCTTGCACTCCGGCCTTCCCCCAAAGAACCTCCCTAATTCCTCGTGGCTTCTTTCCCCTGCCCTGCCTGCCTCCTTTTGCATCCCCTGGGGAAAAGACTATCCTAAGAGCGGCTTGCCCCGCCTTCCCAACCTTCCCAGTTATGAGGGAAGGGAAGGCCCAAAGTTGGCCCAGCAGCCCAAGCCCCAAATTTTTTATAAGGCCCGGTGTATTCCAAAAATTTTCCCTTCCACCAGGGGGAAAGGGGAACCACGGGCAGGGAGGGCCCTCGAACCAGGAAACAGGCCCGAGAGCAAAAGAGGCGAAGGGCAGGGGGCGAGAGAGAAGCGAGGGGGAAGGCCGGGGGGAGGGGACAAGCGGGAGGGAAGGAACAAAAACAAAAGTGGGGCAGAAGGACCGAAGGGACCCCAGGAACAAAAGAAGGAAGGAGGGGGGGGAGCCGGGAAAGAGGGGGCGAGCGGAGAGGTTTGGGACCAAGCCCGGGAGAAAGGCGGCGAAGGAAACCGGGCCCGGGGCCCGGCAGGGGAAAGAAACGAGGAAGAGGGAAACGAAGGACAGAAAGCAGAGGGGGAAAGGGGGGAAGGGGAGGGAAGGAAAAGAAGGGAAGGCAGAACAGAAAAGGGAAAAAAAGACAAGAAAAGAAAAAAAAAAAACAAAGGGGAGAAAGAGAGAAACAGGGACAGAAAAGAGAGGAAAGGAGACAGAGAGGGAAGAGAAGAGAGCAAAAAGAGAGAGAGACAGAGAAAAGGAGAAGAGAGAGAGAAAGAGAGAAGAGAGGAGACAGAGAACAGAGAGACAGAGACAGAGAAACAGAGAAGAGAAGAAGAAAAAGAGAGACAGAGAGGGAAAGAAAAGAGAGAAAGAGAGAGAAAGAGAGAAGAGAAACAGAGAGACAGGAGAAAGAGAAGAGAGAAGAGAGGAAGAGAGAAGAAGAGAGAAGAGAAAGAGAAGAGACAGAGACAGAGAGACAGAGAGAACAGAGAAAGAGAAAGAGAGAGACAGAGAACAGAGAAGAGGAGAGGAGAGAAAGAGAGACAGAGAGAGACAGAGAAGAAGAGAGAGAGAAGGAGAGAGAAGAAACAGAGAGACAGAGAAAGAAGAGAGACAGAGAAAGAGAACAGAGAGAGAGAAAAGGGAAGAGAGAGACAGAGAGACAGAGAGAACAGAGAAACAGAGAGAAGAGAGAGAAGAGAAACAGAGAAGAAGAGAAGAGAGAAAAGGGAGGAGAAGAGAGACAGAGAGGGACAGAGAGAAGGAAAAGAGAGAGAAGAGAGAGAAACAGAGAGCGAGAGAGAGAGAAAGAGAAGAGAGATGAGAAAGAGAGAGAAGAGAACAGAGAACAGAGAGGAGAGAAGAAAGAAGAAGAAGAGAGAGAAACAGAGACAGAGAAAGAGAGAGAAATGAGAAGAGAGAAAACAGAGAGACAGAGAGAGAGAAGAGAGAACAGAGAGAGGAGAACAGAGAGAAGAGAGAGAGACAAGAGGAGAGAGAGACAGAGAGACAGAGAAAGAGAGAAGGAAGAGAAGAGACAGAGGAGAAGAAACAGAGAAGAGAAGAGAAACAGAGAGAGAAAGAGAAGAGAAACAGAGAGACAGAGAGAACAGAGAAAGAGAGAGAGAAGGAGAGAGAGACAGAGAACAGAGACAGAAACAGAGAAGAGAGACAGAGAAACAGAGAACAGAGAGAGAGAGAAAAGAGAGAAAGAGAGACAGAGAAGAGAGACAGAGGAAAGAGAGAGACAGAGAAGAGAGAGAAGGAGAAAAGAGAAGGAGAGAAGAAGAAAAGGAGACAGAGAGAATAGAGAAGGAAAAGAGAGACAGAGAAGAAACAGAGAGACAGAGAGAAGAAAGAGGAAAGAGAGAGAAGGAGAAGAGAGAGAAGACAGAGAGAAGAGAGAAGAGACAGAGACAAGAGAGAGAAGAGAGACAGAGAACAGAGAAACAGAGACAGAGAGAGAAGAGAGACAGAGAAAGAGAACAGAGAACAGAGAAACAGAGAGAGAGAGAGAAGAGAGAGAAAAGAGAGACAGAGAGACAGAGAGAAAGAGAGGAGACAGAGAGAGAAGAGAAGGGGAAAGAGCGAGAGAGAGACAGAGAAAGAAGAGAAGAGAGAAGAGAAACAGAGAGAAGAAGAGAGACAGAGAAACAGAGAGACAGAGAGAGAAACAGAGAGAACAGAGAAAGAAGAGCAAGAGAGAGAGAAAAGAGAGACAGAGAAAGAGAAAAACAGAGAAGAAGAGAGAGACAGAGAAACAGAGAGAACAGAGAGAGAAAAACAGAGAGACAGAGGAAGAGAGAACAGAGAGCAGAGAAGAGACCAGAGAGAAAGAGACAGAGAACAGAGAAAAGAGAGAAGAGAGAGACAGAGAAACAGAGAGAACAGAGAAGAGAAGAAAAGAGAGACAGAGAGAAGAAAGGAGAGAAGAGAACAGAGAAGAGAGAACAGAGAGAAGAGAAACAGAGAGGCCAGAGAGAGAACAGAGAAAAGAAGAGAGAAAAACAGAGAAGGGGGAGGCGGGGGCAGGAAGGGGCAAGGGGAGGCGGAGGGGGCAGGGGAAGGCGAAGGGGCAAGGGGAAACGGAGGGGCAGGGAAACAGGGTGGGGGAGGAAACAAGGGGCAAGGGGAGGAGGGTGGCAAGGCCGGCGGGAGGCGGGGCGAAAACAAGGGGGGAGAAAAGGAAGGCAGGGGGTGGGGGGCCGGGAGCAAGGGCAGGGGAGGTGAGAAAAAAGACAAGAAAAAAGACAAGGAGAGGCTGGGACCAGGCGGGTTCAAGGCCTTTTAAAGAGAAAGTTTTGGGAAGAAAAAGGCAGACAATCTGACTATTGGAAGAACTGCCCCGTGAGGGAGGGGTAATGTGTTCCTTGGGCCAGGCGGGAGGGCCGCCTGCTTGGGCGTGTTGGGGTGAGGATGCCCAGAGGTTCCTTGACCCAGATAATTTGATTAAAAACCCCGTCCCTTTTCATGATTGGGAAAGTTTTTTAGAGCCTTTCTTGAGGATTTTTATTCCTTTTCCCTGTCCGCTTTCCTTTGAATTGAATTGGAACCAAACCCCGCTATTGAAGGGAAAGGGTGGGTTGGAGAGGGGCCAGGAGGCCATTCCTTTCCTTACCAGAGGGTTCCCAAGTTTTTGACTTGGCCGGGGTGCCTGCCGCCGGCCAGGCTGGACGGGAGGTTTCTGAGGGTTCCCTTTCCTGGGTTTGGATTAAAACAGGGGAGGAGGTTGATTTGGAAAAAGTTGGGAGTTGGTTTTTGTTTGGTTTCCTTTGCTTGGGATTTCCTCCTTGGAGAGTTTTTATTTGGTTTCGGGGGTTTTTTGTTTCTTTGAAGGGGGATTTGGCTTAGATTTTGGATGGGGGTTTCCCAGGTTTGGGTTTTGGCTGGATTGCAATTATGGGAGAGGGGGGAAGACCAATCCCTGTTTCCTTTGAAATTAATTTTTTAAGTTTCAAAAAAATACCGTTGGGGGATTTAAAAGAGTGTTTGGGCCCGAGGGATTTTGTGGCCTTCCCATTTAAGCTTTGTGGGCCCCTCAATTTCATCCCTTTCCTTGGTTCCCAAAAATGTTTTGCCCAAGGGTTATCCCTTTGGTTTCCGCTGTTTAGGTTTTGGCCTTCCTCACCTTCCCTTTCCTCGAGAGGCGCTGGAGCCCTCCCCACTTTCCCGGGGTTTGTGACCTTTGGAAAGGTTTACCCACCCTCAGAGTTTCCCTTTGGCTTATTTTAAAAGAGGGAGGGGGGCCCGGTGGTGGAGTTAGGGTTGGGGAGAGGGGTTGGGGGGTCCTTTCCTGGGTTTGGGCCAAATTTTATTTTTAAGTGAAAGGAAATATTTGATTAAAAAAAAAGCCCCAGAGGTTTAGGAGGTTGTTTACCCGGAATGGGATTTTGGATTTGGCCACTTATGACGGGCCAGACCGGGGGTTAGAGGTTGGGAAATTTCCTTGGCTGTTTGGGTTTTTGGTGTTTATTTTTTCCTTTTCATTGCCCATCGCCCCCATTTAGGAAGAAGAAAGAGAAGCAGAAGATGGAGGCAGAAAGAAAGAGAGATAAAAAGAGAAAGGAGAGAATGAGAGAGACAGAGATGGAAGAGAAAGGGAGGGAAGGAAGGAGGGAGGAAGGAAAGAAAGGGAGGCAGGGAGAAAGAGAGGAAGAGAGGAAGGAAGGGAGAGAGGGAGGGAGGGAGAGAGGGAGGGAGGGAGAGAGGGACAAAAGGAGAGAGGGAGAAAAGGAAGGAAGAAGGGAGGCAGGGAGAGAGGAAAGAAAGGAGAGAGGGAGGAAGGGAGGGAGGGAGGAAGGAAGGAAGGAAGGAAGGAAGCAAGCCAGACCTTTCCTAACAGAGCAAAGCCAGGCCCAGCTTCGCTGTGACCCGTCCTACATCTCCCCAGTTGGAGGTGAGGTCCTTTCCCGCCCTCTGGATCGGGGGTTGGTCACTGGCTTGAACTAAGTCTTTCTGGGTTGTTTTTCTCCACAGCAGCCCCCCGCCCCCACTTCCTTTGGGTCAGTGGGCTCTTTGCCTTTAGTTTTCCTGCCACAAACCGAGCTGGACAAGGGCGTCCCTGTGGCCCTTTTCCACTTCCTCTGGGGACCACGCCAGCTGTGCGGGTGGTACCTCCCGGAGTGCCCCGGCCGTCTCTGGCCCCTGGCTATGGCAGCCCCCCTCCTCCCCCCCCTCCTCCTTGGGCCTCCTGTCTGGCCCCGGGTGACTCAGCCCCGGCAGCTGCTGATCTCTCTTCTCACAGCTCAGATGAATCTGCAGGATCTTGCGGTCGGCCTTCTGGGTAATCATCGCTCACTTCTTCCTTCCTGGAGCCCCAGCTTGGGATGCTCCCGCCATCAGCCTGTTCCTGGAAGGCCGGGGCCCCACTGCCTGGGTGGGTGACAGGGGCAGCTGGAGGCTGAGGCCAGGCTCCTCGCTGCCTCTGAAGCCCCCGGAGGGTGACACAGGCTTTGGATCCACCGCAAAGTGGGGCTGGGAGGGTCCCGGATCCACGTCGGGAGAGCCAGGGTGGGCCTGGACCCGCAATCCTGGCACCTGGTCCCTCCAATTTGTGGGGAGTAAGCCCTGCTCACACATGGGCCCCCCTTTCCCTGGGGCTGCAGAAGGGATTTAAAAGCTGGAAGCCTTGGGGTCCCTGTGGCCCTCCTGCCTGGCGCTTCCCGCAGGTTCTGGACCCCAGACGTCACCTCCCTCTGTCCGGCCCTTTTGCACAAGATGTGTCCTTCCTGCCCTCCCTTCCTCCCCACACTTCCTGTTTAAGGGCCCTGCTGAAGAGCTGAGTCAGGAGATTCTCCCCGTCCCAGAGGCAGGACCTGCCCCCCCCTCGCTCCCCCCCTCTGTGCCCCCCCTGTGCCCCGGCCACCACCTCCCTGCCTGCCTCAGTTTCCTCATCGAGCAAACAGGGATAAAAGCCCCTCTGCCCCCCAGCCGTATGTGAGGATCACCTGAGGCCCTTGGGCACCTGGTGCCCGGGAAATGGGGCTTGGGCCTTGTCACCACCCTGGCTTACAAGAATGGAGCCCCCCAGGAAAGCCTTCAGCCACTGCTTTGAGTTTAAAGGGTCTTAAATCCCTGACAGCGTCTGAGACAAGGACGAGTCTGCTTGGGTCGGTCTGGGAACTGGAGGAGAGAAAGCAAAGCCTTCCCCAAGGAGGTTCCGACCTTGGCTCCCCCTGCTCGCCCTTGCTCCTGCAGCGCCCAATGATAAGCTTTGGGACCCACAGAAAAGCCGAAGTACGAGGGGAAGCGGCTGAAGCGCAGAAGGGGCCACTTGCTCACCCTCCACGAACTTCCCTCAAACTTGGATTCCCACGGGAAAGCCGGAGTGGGCGGGGGCTCGGGAGCGTTCCGAGGGGTCCGAGGTGAACCGCGGCGGCTCTTTCCGGGCCTGGACCTCGGAACCGGGCGCCCGGGGAACAACGAGAACGGCCGGGCTTGGGGTCGCAGCGACAGAAGCCCAGGAATGACCGCCGGGAGACCGACTAACGGCTTAGGCAGATTAAGTGACTGAAATTAATTAAGCGGATTGTTCTTCCCGCCCGCTCCCGGCCTCCAAGCCCTTTATGATTGCAGAGGGTTCCCCCTTCCCCCCCCTCCCCCCCGTATTCAGCCTGTGGCCAGCCCACCCAAGCACCCCCGTCCGGGTCCGCGGTTCAGGACGAGAGCATCCAGTCTTCCTGACCCTTACGACCCAACCACATGCCGCGGTTTTATTAACAAGTCCCCTTTCTTGGACAGCAGCCCCGATGTCCTCCAGGGTAAGGATGCCCCCCCTGCTCAGTGCCCGGCCAACCGCGGGAGCCCAAAGCAGACTCCGCCAAAGAAGCGCCCGCTGGGGAGCCCGCCTGGGAGCATCGGGCCGGCTGCTGCCCCGAGTGGGACCATGGGAGCCAGAAAGCTGAGGGGCACAGGAGACAGAGGACTCCGAATGCCGGGCCAAGGCTTTGCTGTCCGCCCTGGAGGTGGTGAGGGACCTCCGGCCTGAGTGCATAGGGAGACGCCCCGGGGAGGAGATGGGCGCCAGGCTGGGCAAGCATCACAGGGAAGAAGGGGCGCCTGAACAGCCTGGGCAGGAGGAGCCCGGATCGGGGGCTTGGCCAACCAAGAAGGTGCTGGTGCCCTCCACAGTACCAGGGAAAATGGGGCAGGGGGGAAGGATGAGAGTTCTTGGCCGTGTTCATTTAAGCTGGTCGGCTAGCTCGTTCAAGATGTGCAAAAGGCAGTTGACGGAGCAGAGAGCAAACAGCTGTGCTTACTAAATCCTAGAGAAATGGCTGTGAGTCACCGGCCCGGAGGTGATAGATTCTGAAGGAGCTGAGGAGATGGCCTGGCGAGAGTCCCAAGGACCACCCCCTGACTGAGCCCCTTTAGTTCTCCTTTGTGAGAGGAATAATTGGTCATAGTCATGGTCAATCCTTTTAGCCTTCCTGTTTCCTGATCCAGATGCCAGCCCTTTGGAGTTCATTCAGCTTCTGAAGGCCATCGCTGAAAATGAAATGCGATTACCTTTCTCCTCAACCTGGGTCAGACCCACCTGGGTGAGGAAGCCCATCGCACTGGGGCTTGGGGGACAGGGGGACAATGTAAATCTTTAATCTAGATCAAGGCTTCTTCAACTTTTGCCATCGGACACTCCTTTTTGGTCCAAGAAATTTTTATTTGTTTCGGTTGGGTTTAAAAATAAAATTAAAATAAAATTGGGATAAATTTTAATTTACGATTTCCATTTCATAAGACCCAGAGGGGGAAGACCTTACAGTTTGATTTAAAGAGTTTGGACCGGGGGAGGGGCCTGTTCCCGGCCCTTTTTAGAATAGGTTTATTTTTCCTTAAAAATTTATTTTTTAATTGTTAAAATTAGAGATAACCAGTTGTTGGGAATTTTTTCCGTATACATTTAAGAGCCATTTGGGGATTTCCATTTTGGTTTAAGAGGGGAAAGCAATGGATGGGTTTTTTGAAGTTTTTAATAAAGGATTAATTACCCAGAGACTTTTTTGGAATTTTTTAAATTACATTTGGGATGTGGGTTTTTTGGTTTTTTGCCTTGATTGAATAAATGTTTTTAGTAGTTTAATTGTGGGTGGGGTTGTAACCCATTCTGGGGTGATGGTGTTTATAAATTTTTTTGGTCAAATTGGAGTTTTCCCCAGGAAGAGGGGTTCAGTGGGAACTAGGGGGGGAAGGGCCTTTTGAGGCCCATTTGCAGAATAGGAATTAGTTCCCGGAAAGGGGAAAGACAATTGGGACTAGGAAGTTTGATCCCCTTTCTGGAAAGTGAGTGGAGATATGGGAAATTCCTTGGCCACTTCCCTTTTTCATTGGTGGGGGAGGGGAAGAAGGGCCCCATTTAGTTGGGGGTTTGGGCCAAAGGGGACAAAGATGGGGGGTGATTGGGGAGGGGTTGGGGCTGAGAAGGACTGTTTGATTAGGGTTTCTAAAAGGATTCCTAATGTGGTCAAATTTTGGGGATTTTGGAAAAGACACCCTTGGACTTCTTCTTTTGATTAACCATTGGTCAATGGTTTCTGTTTCTCATGGGATTTTGTGGTTTTCGAGGAGAATTTTAACCTTTCAGTTTGGGGGGGGAATTGGAGGCATTAGGACATGAGAGGGAATGGAAGAATTTTGGGTTACTAGGGGTTTACGGTTTAGTGGTTTTGGGTTTAAACCAATTTAGGAGTTTGATTTAAAAGGTTCAGTCCAAGAAATATTCCTTATAATTAATATTACTGTATTAGGCTCAAGTGATATTGAGACCAAAAACCATATGGCCCTGTTTCGGAACCGGTCTTCTGTTGGACGAGCGGAGATGTCCCATTTTGGGCCAGGGGAGTTTTGGCCGGACTAGGATGGCCGAGCAAGGAGGGCCCCTTTGGTTTGTGGAGGGTAGAAGGAGTTGACATCAACGGCAGCCTTGGAACTGAAGGAACCCTAGGGTCACCAGGGGAAAGGAAACCTTTCAGTGGAGTCACGCCCTTCTGTGGGAGAGCCCTCCTTGAGGCACGTTTGGTTTTCCTGCTGGCCCATCCTGTGGTACCCTCATCACCATCCCCCACACAAAATCACCCGGATAAAATGCCCTTTCTTAGCTTCAATGACAGCTACCTTTCAAATGGATAAACCAGACATTTACACACCTTTCATGCAGAAATGGCCTCTGGGGAAGGCCAAACTTGAAAGGGTAAGGTTATCTCCAGTCCCAGCCAGCCAACCTTGGGGGATCCAGGTCCCCTATTTTCTCACTGCAAGGGAGACCTTTTACTTCCCCATCTCCCCTCCCCCAAGGTCTAAAGTGGTGGCTAAGTACCTTCCTGCCTTCCATTGAGAGGGAAATTCCTGGGGGTTTTCTTTCTCTAGTCCTGTTTCTATCCGTGTTTTGGCCCTTTGCCCCATTCTTGGCCAGTCTTTGTTTTCTGTGTTTTCTTCCCCATCTGTGTTTTAGTCTCTGTTCTATCTGTGTTTTGGTCTCTGTTCTATCTTGGTTTCCTGTTCTAATTGTGTTTGCCTCTGTTTTCTGTGTTTGGCCCCTGTTTCTATTTGTGTTTGGTTTTCTTGTTTTATCTGTGTTTAGTTTTCTGTTTTCTGGTTCCTCAGTTTCTGTGTTCCTTTGTTTTCTATTTGTGTTTTTGGCCTTTGTTTCTGTGTTTCGCCTTGTTTTATTTGTGTTTTGGTTTGTTTTATTTGTGTTTTTCCTTTCTGTTTTATGTTTGGTTTTGTGTTTTATTTGTGTTTTCCAGTTTTGTTTTATTTGTGTTTCCGTTTTTTTTTCTGGCCATGTCCTCTGATTTTTTTAATTGTTCCCTTTCTGACCAGTTGTTTAAATTTGGGATAAATTACCTTAGGGAAGTTTTTGGGTTTTTAATTTTGCCTTTTGTTTTAATTATTCCTAGGTTCCAGTTGTTTGTAAGTTAGCTTCCCTTTATTAGACAGTGAATTTGAGGGTAAGATTACCTAGGTGGGTTATTTTGGGGGAAGGGTTTGGAGTTGGTGGGGGTTTTCCCGCCCTTTCCCAGGGAAGGGGGGGTTTTTGGGCCCTTTTTTTTTGGGGGAAGGGAAAAGGGCGACCGGAAAAGGGAAGAGGGGGTTTGAGGGTGGTTTTATGTGGTTTAAATTTTTTTTTTTTTTTGTTTTTTTTTTGTTTTTCTAAATTTTTTTTTAGTTTTTTAAAGGATATATAATGGGTAATTTTAAGATCAAAATTACAAACCTTTCTTGTTCCAATTTTTTTTACCCCACCCTTTCCCTAACTTTAGAAGGTAGGATGTTGGGGAAAATTTATATTAAATATAACTTAGATAAAATAAGTATAATAAAAAATTATTTTTGCTGTTAAAAAAGAATTGGGATTTCTGGAATTTTGTAAATTAGTTGTGAAGGAAATTAAAGATGGGGTGATAAATATAGGGAAGGGAATTAATGTAATGGTTTTTTGTTTTTTTTGGGGTTTCTAATTTATGTTTTTGGTTTTCCCGGAGACAGTTTTCTTGGAGGGAGGGATGATTTAGCTTGGGGTTTTGGATAGATTAATTTTGGTTTTCCAAAGAGTTTTAGGTCATTTTTTTGAGATCCGGGAGTTTAAGCCTTGGAGTTTCTCCATACAAAACCTTTTAAAAAGGTAATGTGAAACCCTGGCCCAGGGGGTTTTCTCAGCAGCCGGGTGGGAGGTTTGGAGCTTAAGGAGAAAGGGACCCCGGGCCATTTTTCGCCAGTTGATTTTCCCTTTTCCTGGGACGATTCCTGTTGGGTTTGGTGCGGGGTAGGTTGTTCCAGATTTACAGGAGGGATAATGAGGGGTTTGGTTGCCTTGCCTGGGGGTTTTCCTTGCCCTAATTTTCCTTGGAGTTTCCCAACCCTTGAATTAGTTTCCAATGCAGTGACGACCCACCCTCAATGTGGACGTCCCTGGAGAGCTTTTCCGTCCTTCCTGCTGGGAGACGACTAAAATGAGAGCCCTGTGTTTCCAATTTGGTTTGAGGGGGCTTCGATAGTGGCAGGTTGGAAAGGGCGGGGTGGGGAGGGGGACAGATAGTCCCTTTCCGGAGCACTTGGGTTTTCATGATTTTTTGCCTTTTTGAAAGTTCGATCCTGGCCCGGGAATTTCCTTGCTTGGAATTGATTGGAGGAAGTTTAAAAGGATTGGCCACATTTGGTGTCCACCTGAGCCGCTTAACTCTAAATGCTCCAGAAATCGGGGCAGAGGAGGAAATTGGAGGGGAGGGGGGGGAGTACCCTCCTGTTTGGGGAGAGGGGTGGAGGTTGGAGATTTGGGATGGGTTTGTTCCGCTTAGGCCTCCCTTGTGGCTTTAGTGGGGGCTGGGGCCATTCTGTGGAGTTGGACCTTGCGGCCGCCCCGGCCGCTGCTGCCTTCTGGGCCTCCTCTGGGCACTCTTCCTGAGCCCGCGCGGCGCCCCGGGGCTCCCCGGTGAGTGCGGGGCTGGGAGACACGGGGTGTGGGGCTGGGGAACTCGGGGCGGCTCAGCCCGGAGGGAACGCGGCTCCCCTCCCCGGGCTGTTTGCTTTGGCCCCCTAGCCCGGCTCGGGGCCGGGGCCCTGGATCGTCCCCCGGGTCCTGGGAGAGATCCAGGAGACTCCAGGCTGGTCCCTGAATCTTCAGGTTCCAGAACTCGTTCCAAGTCCGTCCCTGGTCCAAGGTTCGGGCGCTCGCGGAGGTTTGGCCCCCAGGCTTTAGGTGAAGGGAAGTGAGTCAGGCCGGCGGCTCCGAGGGGCCGTCCCGTCCGTCACCTCTCCCGAGGGTCGGAGCCTGGGTCTGCCCAGTAAGGACTGGGGAGGAGCGGACCGGCCGACGGGCGATCTCCAGCCGGCCGAGCTTCCCGGCAGCTCGGGTGTGTCGGGGGAGAAGGGACTGCGATCTGGGAACTCCCCGGAGAGCCCTTCTCTCCCGTTGCTCAGCCCCTGAGCCATGTGGCGGGAGGGAGCCTTGACCTTTGCCCGTTTCCCTGGGCTCTCAGAAGCCACCTTGACCGCCGGCTCTTCTCCAAGCATCCTGCCAAGCGGCTCGGATCTCGCTCCGGGTCAGTTCTCGGACTTCCCCGCAGCTGGACCTGGGGACGCTCAGTCGGTCCAAGTTCTCCTTTTGCACGGGCTCTGAAACGGGGAAGGTAGCTGCCCAGGGTCACGCCGCCCACCTTCGGGCGGGAGTTCGGGGCCCAGGCTGCCCCCCAGGCTCGGTTCTCCTGTCCTGTTTGGGGGGTCAGGGATTGAGGATTGGGGGAGGGCGGGGCGTCTACGCCGACAATCCAAAGGAGGGGGGAGGCTGCAGATTTTCAAGGAAGGTTGAGCCAGCGTCCTGAGTAACCCAAAACCTCGGGGCGAGCGGCAGGAGGTGATTCCCCTATCTGCCGTGACTAATGGCGGTGAATCATCCGGTCCCCTGCCGCGAAGGGACCGGGAGCGGGGGGAGGGGCTCTCGGCCGGGCCGGGATTTGGCTCCGGGCTTTGGGGAAGAGCCTCGGGCCGCGGAGGAGCCTCCCCAGAAGTCTCCCCCAGTTCCCGGCGAGGCTTGGAAGCGGTGATGGGAAGGAGGGATCCCAAGCCCCGGGGACTCCGGCCCGGGAGTCCCGGCTCCCGCCCCTGGCCCTGGGATCGGGTGACCTGGATGCGGAGCGTCCCTTCCCTGAGACCCCGGGCCCCGAAGCCAGACCTGCTCTGGCTATATCTGGAGGTTGTGGGGATGGGAGAGGAGGCCGAGCGCCTGGGACATTCCGTGTTCGGATGGAAAGGGGGGCAGTTCTGCGGGTGCTTAAAACAACAACAACAACAACCACAAGCACGGGGAAGTGGGGCCCTCCCCTGCCTGGAAAATCCCGTTTGTGTGAGTGCTGCCGAGGGGCAGAAGGCCCCAGGCCTCTGGGCCCGGGGAAAGCCACAAAGGGCCCGTCGCTGGAGTCAGGGCACCTGGAGAAACTGAGGCTTCTCCGAGTTCCTGGGGCTGGAGGCTGCGGGGAGGAGCTGGGGGTGTGGTCGGTGCCAGAGCGCCCGTTGCACCCACTTGCCCCGCCCTGCCCCGCCACATACGAGGGCAAGGCCATCCCAGCCCAGGGAGTTTCGGTAAATAGGAGTAACTCTTTTCCAAGCCCTCCCTCACTGGGAGCTGGACTGAGGTCACCTGGCAGGCTGTGCCCTTTCCCAGCTGTTTCTGTTCCTCTGTACATCCACAGAGAGCAATAACAAGGCATAGTGGGTAAGTGACTCTTACAGGGTCTCCCAGCCGGCCAACGATGGAGACCCAGCTCTCCTCAGGACTTCCCACTGTCCTGACCTGACCTTCCTACCACCTTCCCCCCACTTTGCAGATACAGCCTCTTTACTTTTTATGAGCAGTTCCTCCAGCCATCAGACAGAGAGACAGAGAGCAAGCTCAGATCCTGGGGGGCAGGGACAGTTTCCCTTTCTGACCCCAGCCCTCAAGTCTGGTGCTTGACACATAGGAAACGATGAATATATATTTCTTGCTTGCTGAGAGTAAGGGAAGGCAGATACCATTATTTCCAGCCTACAGGTGAGTAAACTGAGGTTCAAAGTAACTGTTCAAAGTAACCCAGAAATTGGGGCTCTGGGCCCAGAGCCAACTTAGTGTGACTGACCAAGTCCCTTGTTCCCTTGCGCCCCCCCCCCCCATTCTCCTGTAAAATGAAGGGGTGGAATGCTATGGGATAACCAAAATCATTCAAATGCTAAACAGAGGGGAGGGAGGAAGTGGGGGGAGGAGCAGAGAAATAGAGACAGGAGAGAGATTATGACAGAGACAGGGGACAGAGGAAGAGAGATTGTGACAGAGGAACAGGTTCAGGGACAGAAACAGTGACACAGATTATTTAGAGACAGAAAAGCTCAGGTCTTAGTTCCTTCTTCATAAGAATTTTAGCCCTGGAAGGGACATTACAGGCCAGATGGATCTACAGTCATGGTGGAGCTAAGAGATGGAGTGTATGGGGAGGAGAGCCTGTCCCTCAAGGGGAGACTCCCTGCAGCCTCTTGTGGCTTGTCTTGGGAGATCACAACAGTCAACTATATTAAATGCCTGCTGAATGTCAGACCCTGTGCTAAGCCCTGGCTGGATACAGTTATGGGTAGGCTGTTCCATCACACCCCTGGGGGCACATACTTCAAATGGAAAGCTTGAGGCCCCAAACAAATGGCAGGTTGTCACCTAGTAAAGGACTTTGGAGGCCATTATGCTAGTCCAGCCTCTACCTGCACACAAGTGTTTCCTGCTTCATCTCCAACAATTTCATTTAGCCTCTACTTGCAGAGCTTGGGGACGGGAAGTTCACCACCTTCCTTGCCCTTCCCCAGCAGATTGCTTTCAGGTCTGTTCTCTGGGACCCCCTTTTATAGGACAGACACAAAATCAGCATCTCTCCCACACTGAGCTGTTTCATCTTAAGGTGTCTATGCCCACTGTCTTCAGCTGGCCTCAAAGATGACACAGGCCAGAGGAGGGCCAGAGTCCTCTGTCCAACCAGCCAGAGTCAGAACTGAGACAGTGCCAGCTCTGCTAGCTGCCAGGCCACTCGCTTTGTCCCTGTCCTGCCCTTGGACTCAACTCTCAAATGGTGGTAGGGGCAGCCTTGCAGTCATCCATCCATCCATCCATCCATCCATCCGTTCATTCACAGGCATTTCCAAATCACCTGTAATGGGACTTAGGCAGTGGGAGAAACACGATGGGTAATCAGTACAAAATAGGGGGCCAGAAGGGTATCCAGGTTTCGTATAGGAGACTCTAAGAGTCAGCAGCTGTTGGAGTATTCCAGGGGTGGTGAGGGTCTGCACCAGAGAGGAGGAGGAAAAGTATTGGGGAAATGATAGGAAGATAGAGATGTTGCAGAGGAGAATTGACAAGAGATGATGTTGTAAAGGTAGAATTGACAAGAGATGTTGCAGAGATGCCATTGACAGATGTTGTAAAGAGAATTGACAGGAGATATTGTAAAAGTGGAATTGACAAGATGTTACAGAGGGGAATTGACAGAAGATGTTGCAGAGGTGCCATTGAGGGGAGATATTAGTCAAGATGGAATTGACAAGAGATGTTGCAGAAATGGAATTGTCATTAGGCAGAGGCGAAATTGACGCGAAAAATGTAACAAAGGTGAAATATACAAGACATGCAGAAGTGTGGGGGAAGTGAAATTGACAAAAGATGTTTCTGAGGGGAGATCCCAGGCTACTGAGACTTGGATGTTTGGTGAGAGAGCAAGGAGTCCAGACTGACTCTGAGACTGGGAACCTGGCTTGGTTGCATTGGAAGAACGGGGGGAAGCTGAAGGGAAAAGAAGGGTTTAGAGGAGACCTTTCTCTGGATGTGAGCTCTATTGGTCTTGACCATCCTGTGGCCAATTCTGGCATGGAAGAGGCCTGCATATAAGTTGTGCAGCAGTGGTAGGGGGCAGATTCAGAGGACCTTCCTGGGTTCAAATTCTGTGCGACTCAGGCCTGTCACTCTCCCTGCAGATGTTTCCTCATCTGCAACATGAAAAACCTCTAGCTTTCTTTTTTTCTTTTTCTTTTTTTTTTTTTTTGAAATTTTTATTTAAAGTTTGAGTTCCGAATTCTATCCCTCCCTCCCTCAGATGATAAGCAATCTGATATAGGTCACACATGTACAGTCGTGTAAAACATTTCCATTAGTCATTTTGTATGAGAAGAATCCAGAAAAGAGTGAAAGAAAACCAGCAGGCTTCAGTCTGTATTCACACAATACCAGAGCCTTCTCTGTAGGTGGATAGTGTGCTTCCTCAGGCCTTTGGGATTGTCTTGGATCATTACATTGCTGGGAATATCTAGCCTCCCTTTCTGGTCTGCTCTGCTCTGAGTCGTATGTCTCCAGGGGCCACCTCGATATTTGCTGTCCCGTGATTGCTTCTCCTGTGTCTCTGATGGGCAGGCTGGTCAGAAAAGACAGCTCAATCCATAGTGCTCTGGTCCCACATGCTGGTGCTTGCTGGGGTCCAGAGAGGGTGACCAGCAATGCCTTGGGTCCTCCAGCCTAGGGGAGGGTAAGCCAGACCTCTTCTTCTGCCCCCAGGACCTGCTTTTCCCTGGGGAGAGAGGACTGGAAGCCCTGCCCGGGAAAGGAATGTGGCCCTGCAGGATGGGTGTCACCCTGCAGGTGGGGAGGTGTCAAGGTGGCCCTGAAACTACTTGTATCCAGGCCAGGCCAAGGCAGGGGTCCCGGTGGGCGCTTCCTGCCATTTCACCAACCGCCTCTGAAATGATGAGCAGTAGATAGAGCCCAGGACCAGTAATCAGTAAGACTTGAGTTCAAATCTAACCGTAGACACTTATAGCTGTATAATCCTGGGCAAGTCACTTACTTCGCCCTGTTTGGCTCAGTTTCCTCATCTTAGTTAAAGAAAGCCCAGATGGACATGAATAGGTAGTGTTCAGATGAACAAATTAGAACTAAACAATCATAGGAAAAAATGCTCTAACTCACTGTTGACTAGAGAAATACAAATTAAAACAACTCTGAGGTCTCCCCTCACACCTATCAGATTGGCTAATACGCTAGAAAAGGAAAATGATAAAAGAAAACATTAATACTCTGGTGGAGTTACAAACTGATCCAACTGCTCTGGAGAGCAGAACTCGTCCCAAAGGGCCGTCATGGTGTGCGTACTCTTTGACACAGCAGCTAGTCTGTATCTCAAAGAGATCATAAAAAAGAAAGGAAAAGGACCCACATGGACAAAAAAAAGCCACTCTTTGTAGTGGCCAAAGACTGGGAGAGTGAAGGGGGGATGCCCACCCCTTGGGGAGCTGTGCTACATGGAGCTGTGCCCTGGAAGAAATGCTGAGCAGGTGGATTTCAGAGAAACCTGGAAGGACTTGCGGGAGCGACTGCTGCGGACAGAGGGTCGAGCCAGGAGATCGTCGTCCAGTAACAGCAGCCGTGTGTGACTGACCCACTGAGGCGGATTTGGCTCTTGTCAGGCCAGTGACCCAGGGCAATTCTAAGAACTAAGAGACGGAGCCGTCCAGAGGGAGAGCTCGGAGCGGGATGCAGCCCGAAGCAGACGTCCCTCAGTTTGCTTTTTCTTGTGCTTGTTTCCTTTCCTGAATCTTTTATTCCAAAATGTGACCACCGTGGAAATGCGTCTCCGTGGTTGCCCGGGGAAAGCCTCTACCAGAGGGCCCACTGTCTTGGGAGAAAAGCTGGGAACTCACAGTCTTATAAAAATGAATGTTGAAAAGTACCTTTACATGTGACTGGGGGGAGGGGGATACTATGAAGCGGGGAGAAAAAAAAGAAAATCCCTCGAGGGGTCGTGATGAGCCGCACACAGCTGAAGACTGACCATAATGAGAAGTCCGGCAAGATGGCGGCCGTGATTGAGCTGTTGGGCAGCCCCCCCCCCCAGCCCTGGCCCTGGTGCCCCGAGGGGCTCGGCTGACTGTTGGGCTTGGGCTCTGAGCTGTGCCAGCCCCGGGGGGGGCATTCACTCCGTGTGCCAGGCTTGGGCCTGTTGGCTTCGGAGCTGCTTTCAGAGGGGAAGCTGAGGCTCAGAGGGACTGGGGTGGGCTCCACCTCTGGCCCTTTGGCCCCTTAGAACCGGGCCTGCTGCCTGGGACAGGGACGGAGGCTGAGTTGCAGCTTCTGGTCTTCACCGGCTCCCACTTCCTCTTCCTTTGGTTGCTTGTTGAGGGGGGAGGTGCTGATGACCAGCTGCCCCTTGACCTTTGGAAGATGCAGGAAGATGCTGGAGGGAAAGGGGATGAGAGGAAGTCAGGTGGCTCCCGGTCCTGAGCTCGGTGCCAAGGAGCAGGCTCAGAAGGTGCCGGCCACGGGGGTGTCACCGGGCTTGGCCATCAGCTGCTTCATCCACTGCCCCCGCCTCCAGGTCCCCCTGCCCGCCTGCCTCTGCCCGGCCCCCTGCCCCACGTGGAGAAGTACGAGGTTGTGTATCCGCTGAGGGTTCCTGGCGCCCGGGCCCGGAGGGACCTGTCCCCGGTAAGTCCGCCTCTGCCTCTTGCCCTCTCGCCGCCACACCTGGGAACAGTGGGCGGGGGGGTTCTGCTCCAATCAGGCGCTCGGTCCCCTCCGCTCGGGGGCTGCCGGGGTCCTTGGCTGCCCAGTTAAGGAGACCTCCCCCCTGCAGCCCAGCCTGGGCTGTCTGCTCCGGGAGTCTCAGCTGGGAGGCGGCAACAGAGAACTGCAGTGGGCCCTCCCTCTCTCATCAGCCAAAATCAGCTACACTTTCGGCTGGGGGCGGGCAGGCAGATGGGGGCAGTCGCTGGGGGGGGCAGGCAGATCTGCAGCTTGTGCCAGGGCTTCTCCCCCCAGGTTCAGCCCTCTCCAGCCCCCTTCTCCTTTAGTGGGGGCTCGCTCAATGTGGCAGGGGCTCGGTCCTATAAGGACCCTATAAGGGCTGGGCTGGGAGTCAGGAAGCTGCCCCTCCTGCCCTCCCCATTCTCACCAGCAAACAAGGCCCAGCCAGCAATGATTAAACTCTTGCTGTGTGCAGGGGCCTGTGCTGAGCCCCGGGGGGACACGCTAGCCTAGAGTCATTGGACTGTGTGTATACAAGTCTGATAGGACAAGATGGGGGAACCAAGGAGACCGTCCGCCTGCCTCCAGCCTCCTTCACCGTCCAAACCCTTGGTTATGGTCCCAACCCTCCCCCTCATTCCCCGAGCCGGACCCTGGCCTCTGGGCAGTCCCGCTGGGAGCCCCTCCTCCCCTTTCTGGCCCTTCCCATGCCCCCTCTCCTGGGGGGGTCACCTGTGTGCCCCAGGGAGGCCCGGATGCAGCCCTCATTGTCCGGGGCCCAGATAACTGGGGCCGGGCCCTCCAGGGAGGGGCCCCCGCCTCCCTCCCTCCCTCCTCTCTTGCCCGCGGTTTGGGAGGGGTGGCTCGGTGGTTTTTGCTTGTTTTCCTAATCTCACAACTTCCCCCTTCCGGGTTTCAAAGGGCCGACTCTGGGCTTGCCCGTCAGGGTCTGCCCTCTGCTGTGCTCCAGGCTCGGGCTCCTGGCTGCCCTGGCAGAGACGGGCCGGAGACGGAGGGTCCCGAGCACTCTCGCCGATCAGGGGCCGGTCAGAGCTTGGCAAGGCCCCGGGGGCCAGGCGCTGCCCCCTCTGTGTGCCAGGCACTCTCCCCTCTGTGTCTCGGGGGCCCCAGAGCTTCTGGCCTGCCCGGGGGTAGTTTCTGCTGACTTTATAGAGCCATAATTGTAGTGACCGCCCCCACGGGGGTCCCCCAGAGAAGTGGGAGGGGTCGGGAGGGGAGACTCGGGGATCTGTGGGAGGCTGTGGACTCCAAGGGCCGTCAGCGGCCGACCTTCATGGGGCCTTCTGGCAGCTGCTTGTGGCCCAGCGCTGGGGGGAGCCGGGGGGACGCAGAGAGGGGGTGGGGCCTTTCTGGGGCGCACAGTGCAGGCCCTTAGCCCGGCCGGCCCCGGCCCCGCCCCCGCTCTAGCTCAGAGCACAGCAAGGGGTCCGGAGAAGGAACTGGGTGGCCGGGTCTGGGCAGGGAGGTCCCCGGGATGGGAACGGGGCTGCTGCCTTTGTCCATTCGGGCTGGAGGCACCTGAAGGGCGCAGGGAATAACACACAACTAGCCCTTAGTGCCGGGGAGGGGGAAGGGGGGGTGTAGGGGGGGTGGGAAGGAGGGGACTGGGGAGCAGGGGCGGGGAGAGGGGGCCCTGCCCCCCGGCCCCTGGACCTCCCCAGCGTCGGGCCCTCCCCGGGGCACCCTCAGCCCTAACGGCCGCCTTTGCTGGGTTTCATTCTCGGGCTCAGGCTCCGTACCCAGAAAGCCTGCGCTACGTCCTGGCCCTGGCCGGCCGCAACGTCACCCTCCGCCTGCGCAGGAACAGGTGAGTGCAGAGGGGCCTGGAGGAGGTGCTGGGGGAACCCAGAGGCAGGAGGGAGGGGGACCCCAGAGGGAGGGGGGGGCCCAGCGCCCTCAGCCACTCCCCCACGGAGTCTCCCCAGTCTCGGGGCCAGCTTGGCCGAGATGTGGGAGGCCGGGAAGGGGGAGATCAGGAATCTGAGAGGGACTGGGGGGGGTCTGGAGGCCGCAGGGGAGGGGGAGAGCCAGGTGCGCTGTGGGGGGGGGGGGCAGCGTGCTGCTGCTGCTGCCTTGCAGGGACCTGATGGGGGCCAGCTACACCGAGACGTACACCCTGGCCAACGGCACTGAAGTCACCAAGCGGGCCGCCCGGCAGGTAGGGAGGGGGCTGTGGGCACAGAGGGGGCTGTGGGTATGGAAGGGGCTGCGGGCACGGAGGGGGCTGCAGGCACGGATGGGGCTGTGGGCACAGAGGGGGCTGTGGGCATGGAGGCAACTGAGGGGGCTGCGGGCACTGAGGAGGTTGCTGGCAGTGAGGGGACTGTGGGCACGGAGGGGGCTGTGGGCATGGAAGGGGCTGCGGGCTCTGAGAGGGCTGTGGGCAGGGAGGGGGCTACGGGCACTGAGGCAACTGAGGGGGCTGCGGGCACAGAGGGAGCTGTGGGCATGGAGGGGGATGCGGGCACTGAGGGGGATATGGGCAGGGAGGCAACTGAGGGGGCTGCAGGCACAGAGGGGGCTGTGGGCACTGAGGGGGCTGTGGGCATCAGACGGGGCTCCCTGTCTGGCCGTGGGGCCCTCCTGTGACCCCTTTCTTCCTCCCGCTGCCGGTACAGGACCATTGCTTCTACCAGGGCCACGTGGAAGGGCACAAGGACTCGGCGGCCAGTATCAGTGCCTGCCACGGGATCAGGTAGGGCTGGCCCAGTAGCCATCACCCTGCTGAATCCTCCCCCCCCGTCCCCCCAGGAGTAAGGGAGACTTATTGCTTGGGAAGGAACCAAGGCTCAGGGTAGGAAGTTCAGGGGCCGGGCCCAGGTGGCCTCTGTGGGAGCCGGGCCCAGCCCGGCCTAGCCCAGCCCTGTCTGCCTTCCCAGAGGTCCTGCTCCCAGGGGCCGTTCTGAACAAGGTGCGCACTGGGAAAGGCTTCCGGGCACTCGCCCCGTTCTCTGCCCAAGGCCTTCTCTGCCACCCCCGAGTCTCCAGCCGGCGGTTGGCGCAGGGGGAGCTGCCCTTGGCAGGCGCAGGGGGAGCCGCCCTTGGCTGGCAGGCAGATGAGGCTGTTCTGGGACTTCACCTGGCTCGGGGCTGGGATCTGCAGCTGGGCCGAGGGAAGCCGGGCTGGCTCCTCCAGGGCTCCTCAGGCCTTTCCCAGCTCGGGCCCTCAGGGCCTCCCACCTGATGCAACAGAGCCCCCCAGCCGCGTGTGGACCCCCAGCGCCCCGGCCCTGCCCGTGCTGGCGAGCTCTCGGCCCGGCAGGTTCTGCACGAGCCCGGCTGAGGAGCAGGGAGCCCCCTGGGCCGCGGCCTGGGGCCCCAGGAGCAGACTCCCGTCTATGCTTGCAGGGGATTCTTCCGGACGGGAGCCACGGCCCATGTCATCGAGCCCCTAGAGGAGGAGGGCGGCGGGCATGCCGTCTACAGGGCGGAGCAGCTTGTGCGGAAGCTGGTGACCTGCGGGGTCAGCAACAGCACCCTGGAGGATCTGGAACCCAGGATGTCTGCGGCCCAAAAGCCCAGGAACTGGGTGAGCCTCTGCCCGCCTTGCCCCAGTCCAATGGCAGCTCTTCCGGGGTCAGTTCGGGGACCCCTCCCTTCCTCCCCGGGGTCAGCCTGGAGACCCCTTCCCCTCCTCCTGGGGATCAGCCCAGGTACCCCTCCCCTCCTCCCGGGGGTCAGCTCAGGGACCCCTCCCCTCCTCCCAAGGGTCAGCCTGGGGAGGGGAAGGCCCCCTGAGCCCCTTTGTTTCTCCCTCAGAAATCCGCCTCAAAGGAAACTCGCTATGTGGAGCTCTACGTGGTTGTGGATCACACCGAGGTGAGGGCCGGGAGAGGGCCGGGTGCTGGGGACGCCCACCCAGCGCTGCCCTGGGCCTGAGGCTGGGGGAGGCTCACGGCCGCCGCTCTCCTTCCACAGTACAGGAAGTACAGGAACCGAGAGGACATTCGGAGCCGCGTGAAAGAGATTGTAAATCACGTGGACAAGGTGAGCTCTTGGGGGGGGGCCCCCAACCCCCCAGCCCCTCCCCCGGCTGTCCTCTGACCTAGCCCCTTCCGCACTCGGGCAAGTGGGACCTGGGGGGACGTTCTCAGGCTGCTTATCCCTAGGGGCCACTGACCCTGAGCCCGCTCCCCCCCCAAGGGCTGTTTGGGGCCCAGGGTAGGCAGGGCCAGCTCCCTCACAGCCACTCCCGCCCTCAGCTCTATCAGAAGCTCCGTTTCCGAGTGGTTCTCATCGGCCTGGAGATATGGGACCGGCAGGACAAGGCCCAGATCAGCAGCAGCCCTGAGGACACGCTGGAAAACTTCCTCAGGTGGCGGAGTCGGGAGCTCGTCCCCTGGAAGAAGCATGACAACGCCCAGCTGATCACGTGAGTGGGCGGGGGGGGCTGTGACCCCCATGAGGAGCAGCGGGGAGGGGCGGGGGCTGTGACCCCCGCAGAGGGCAGGTTCAGGGGTGTGCTAATAAGACTTCTCTTTTAGGGGCGTGGATTTCGAGCACACGACGGTGGGGCTGGCCAAGGTGGCCTCCATGTGCACCCTGAGTTCCGGGGCTGTGAACCAGGTGACTACGGGGCTGGGGAGGAGGTCCTCAGGGTCCCCGCCCTGCTGGAGCTGAGGATCCCGGGCCTCTTGTTCCGGGGGCTTGGGTCCCGGCGATCCTCGTGGCTTCCGGCCACGGCCCGGCCGAGGGCGTGCAGCGGCTGATGTGGCCGTCCACCGGCCCCCTCCCTCCGCAGGACCACCACGAAAACCCCGTCGGCGTCGCATCCACCATGGCTCACGAGATGGGCCACAACCTGGGCATGGACCACGACGAGAACGTCCCCGGCTGCTACTGCCAGGAGCACAGACAGAATGGCGGCTGCATCATGGCGGCCAGCCTCAGGTAACTGCCGAGCCGGCCCCGTCCCCAGAGGTCGGGGGCCCCCATCCCTGGCGCCGGAGCTCGGGGCCCCTCCCCGTCCTTGGAGCTGGGCCCCCTGTCCCATCTTCTGAGTGTGGCGAGGGGGGTGGCCGGGGGCCCTCCGGCCCCACCCTGGCTTTTTCTGTAACGGGAAGAGTTTAGTCAGCTCTGGAAGCCCTGGGCCCTGGTCAGGCCTGAGGCCTGTGGTTCCCTTCCCGGGCTCCTCCCTTTCCCGACCTCGTGGCGGGGCCCGGACCCCACCCGAGCGCCGCCCCCAGCGCCCTCTGCTCTCCGCCAGCTCCGTCTTCCCCAAGACGTTCAGCTCCTGCAGCCGCAACAACCTGGAGAACTTCGTGGGGAGCAACATCTTCCAGGCCAGCTGCCTGAACAACCCCCCGAGGCTGGAGGACATCTACGGGGGCCCGGCCTGCGGCAACGGCTTCGTGGAGCTGGGCGAGGAGTGCGACTGCGGCTCCCCAGAGGTGCGGGGGCTGGCGGGCCGGTGTGGGCGAGGGCCGTGGGCACACGGAGGCGGGCAGGGCCATGGGCGCGGGGAGGCGGGCAGGGCCGTGGGCATGTGGAGGTGGGCCGAGCAGGGAAGTGGGCACACAGAGGCGGGCAGGGCCGTGGGCACAGGGACACAGGCCGGGCAGGGTCTGGTTACCCTCGGGAGCGGCCCCCAGGGCTCACGCCCTCGGCCTCTGGGATCCTCTGTCAGTTTCCAGCCCCCGGTCGGGGTCTCAGCCAGGGGAGGCTCGGTTCTGAAGTGTGGGGGCGGATGACCCGCCGGGGGCCTGACCCCTGACCCCTGACCCACGCTGGAGGAACGGGAAGATGGTTTGCAGCCAGATGCAAAGGGGCCCCTGGGTAGCGCTGGGAAACGGCGGGCCGCGGACCGGCCCCTCCCAGCCCCTCACGGCCCCGCCCCTCGCAGGACTGCACCAATCGCTGCTGTAACGCCACCACGTGCAGACTGAGCCCGGGAGCCACGTGTGCGCAGGGAGAGTGTTGCCACGAGTGCCAGGTAAGGGGCCCCGGAGGAGGGAGGGCGCGGCTGGGGCCGCTCTCGGCAGTGGGTCAGGCGGGCCTCGGGGAGGGCGGAGGCTCGGGTGCTGATGCGGCGGCGGCAGCGGAGAAAAGGGAAGGCCACGGGTCTTTAGGGAGGCCCTGGGTGACCGATTTAAAGGGCCTGTTTGTAGGGCGGCCCGCGCCTGGACCCCTTTGAAACTCACCACTGACCCCTTGGGGCCGGGTGCTTGGGGGGGTTCGGAGGGGGATGGGGAAGGCAGAGGGGCGGCCCCCGGGCCCCAGCTGTCCCGACCAGCTGGGGAGGACCCCCCCGGGTGTGGGGGGGCCAAGGCACGGAGGGGAGGGGGCCGGGCGGAGCGCCCCCACCTCCATGCGG